>NC_053160.1:43278974-43578974 GCF_016835505.1 Polypterus senegalus | reverse complement strand
TATTTTTGCACTTCTGAAAAAACACACATTTACTTATCTTTGTGTATTTTTTGTAAAATGTACTGTGGTATAGCGGGTCCACGGCTACAACAAAATATGGCTAGGTTTTAAATCCATAAAGCTGTGTCAGTCTCCGTGGGCGTCTGATTAAGGCGCTGTGCCCACGAAGACGAGTGTATATATACGGGCCGGCACAAGGGGAGAGAGAAAGACATAATAGATGTAAAAGAAGGAGAGGGGAAAGAACGGGACGGATGATGGAGGTTAATAGATAGTGAAGGGCAGTCAGAGAGAGACGATTGGGCCACCTGTTTGGAGAAGGCAGATCGAGCTGGGGCTGGTTTGCCCCACTTACCAAGCATGTAGAGTGGGGTGAGTGAGACATAAGACCTCCCAGTGGATTCGAGGAGCAACTGCGTGCGCGTGAAGGAAGACGAGAGGTGTGCCAGCCTCAGACAGTCTGGCTGCGCAGTGTGGCGGCAGCCAAGACCGGGGTCGACAGAAAGGAGTTCGTGCTGCAGAGGCTACGAATATGATGTTTGAGCTGGGGTGATAGAAGGTGGTGGGTTGTGATCGGGTAAAGAGAGACTGCATTTTAACCACTATTTTAACAGATTTATTTATTATGGATTTTATCTACACGTTTCACTGATTTTATGGATTTGGTTTTTTTTGATCACTGTACAATAGACATTTTTGGTTTTACTTTTGTTTTGGATTGTTTTTTTTTAATTAAAGCACCTGAGCATCTTACACCATCCACTAGCGTCAATGAGATTTGTCCTCATTTGTGAGCTCATCTCGGTCATAATGGCGTTGGTTTCAACAGACTCCCATGTGGGAAGTGGGAGTCTGTAGGGGACCAGCATCGTCACATTTACCACATCTAAATCTACAGGTACTATAAGTATTGCACTGCAGAGGCCATAGTTACTGTACCCATCTTCATTTCCAAATTATTACATTATGCCAGCCACGGTAAAAATGCAACACATTGGCCAACACATGTTGACCTGCTTCTCTCATGTTCAAGCCATGGTTGATGACATGGTCAACTAGTGTTGCCTGCATCTCATTTAAGACCCTTTGTCTCCTTCAACAAGACCTTCCTCTTGCTCTGTGTCTTTGCCTTCTACTCTACTCCCTCAGTTGCCTCCATGGTGCTTCGTTGGGTAGCAGGTAGGCACAGAAGCTTCATTACTTACCTTTATATTCAGTTCACTGTTCAGGCTGAATAACAATTTGGAAACTCATTGGTTGAACCCTGCCTGACAGGTATGTCAAATTCCTCCATGGTGTGGCTTTGCCTTAAATACAGTATATGTTACAGGCCAAACCCATAAGATAAACTAATTTAGACTAATATATTACCAACCAAACCCAATTTTAGGTCAAAATATGCATATGCATATATATATACTACCACTCAAAAGTTTTACAACACCTCAGTTTTTATCCACATTTAATCAGCTGAAATGCAATCAATGCCAGAGGTTTACATTTTGAATTTAGCATCGCAAACACTGAAAAATAACAATATCAGACTATTACAAATGGGCCTTCTTCAGGGACCTACTAATAGGTTACCACCTAAAGATGTTCTGCAGCAATTATAGTAAATTAAACCTTTCAAATTGAAGCAAACAATTTGCACAGATGTTTCAACTTCTGTTGATTATTTCAAAAACTTCTGTCTCTCTTAAAGCAGAGTTGGAACAGACTGTATTATTACGCCTTCTGACGTACTGTTTGGACAATATTACATCGACAGTAGTGTATATACACACTCTGAATGAACTATCTGTTATGTATAGTGCAGCAGTGTTCACATTATTGTACATATTTGGCCATGTACCTTGGGGGCCTGGTGGTCTGTTGCCACCTTTATTTATTTGTTTTTTCTTTTCTTTTTCATTCTAATGCTTCTTACAGTAAATATGATATCATTATCACATTCAATGGCACTGGTAGAGAAGTGTGTAGAAAAGCTCTGCAGTGTTTGTTCTGTGGAGTTCTGTGCTATGTTGCTGATTTCCAAATGTAGGTGTTATCTAACATATCATTAAGAAAAGGTGATATGAGAGTTAATCATACTTTGTACTTAGTGATTGAAATCTGTGCAATCAGAAAACATCATCGCACTAATGCAGGGGGGGGCAAAGTCATTCCTAGAGGGCCGCGGTGGCTGCAGGTTTTTGTTCCAACCCAGTTGCTTATTAAGAAACATTTATTGCTCAAGTAACTCTTCTGCTTCATTTTAGTTGCCTCGCTCATTAGGATTTTGAACCCTATAAATTGATACTCAGTCTAACGTTTTTAAATATGTGATGTTTCTATCAAAGGATGGGATAATCTGATTAAATAGAAACATCAAATTAAATGCAGTTGTTTCTGACACTTAAATGTCTCCATATAATGATCACAGCACAAATTTTCATCTTACCTGGTAAACTAGCATATTATAATAATATGCAGAATGGGACTCAGCAAGCTATGTCATGATGGGAATGTAAGTCTGAACATTTAATCAAACGTCAACTGAATACACTAATATAATCTGCTGTTTAGCTTAGGGTATCTTACGCAGTGGTTCATTAAAGGCACCTTAAATCCCATATGTTAAAGAGTTTTTTTTCAAACTCAGGGATGAAATGAGGGTAGGATTTTACTCACTAATAAATTTTGAGCTTCAGAAATGAATGTTCCATCAATGTTTTTTCCCTGCTCTATACTAAGGAAATGATTTTACCTCTTAGCTGGACTTACAGTAATTGGGCAAAGGCTTTGCACTGCTGAAAACAGTAATGAAATCTGTAATCCTCATCTGCTGGTTATGAACTCTGCAATTACGTTCTCAAATATATAATCTTCTGTGAACCGTTAGAACCATATAGGTCTTAGGACAAAATAGCATTGAATAGTTGGATTATGCTATAATACTTTGAAACTGTGTTTCTTGTCTTCTTGTCCTAAGGTGCCTGACTGTTAGTGGTGAGAGTACTATTTAAGGAGAAATAATGCAGGGTCGTCTAAAAATACATTTATTTATTTACATTCTAAACCCTTCTTTTGCCAGGAGGCTAGAACAAGTACAAGCAGGAATCCAACATTTATATTATATTATATTATATTATATTATATTATATTATATTATATTATATTATAAATCTTTTAAACCCACTTTATCCACAGCAGGGCACAGGGAAGCTCAAGCATATCCCAGAAAGCATAATATATATTGGGTAATTTTTTCCTGTATAAAGAATGATGTTGCAGTGAAAATGTGCTAAAACCATGGATCTATCATCCTGGGTTCACTTGCTGCAAATGGACATTGTCTCTGTGTAGTGTGGCAGACGGCTGGGGTGCCATGCCCAGCTGGGACGTCTGGAAGGACCCAGAGAGGGACTATACCTCCCCTGGGCCACGACAGGGCAGCTGCCGTGGTTTGTATGGGGACCATGGGAACGGAGCATAGATGCTCAACCCTAATGGTGGCTTGCGATCATCACAGGGGAGCTGCCAGAGGATTGTGGACCCCTTGGCACCAGCACGTTCGAGTGTGGTAGAAGGAAGGACACCCGGAGTGCTTCCGGGTGCTCATGTGACACTTCTGCCACACCAGGAAGTGCTGCCGGAAGATCATCAAAGAGTACCTGAAACACATCCTCGTGCTTATAAAAGCGGCTGCCTTTCTCCACTCAGTAGCTGGAGTCGGGAGGAGGAAGATGAAGCTTGGAAGTAGAGGAGTAAAGGCGGGAGGAAAACAGAGATTGAATGAATGAAGGAAAGAAGGGACTGAATAAGGGTGGATTAGAGCACTCTGTTGTGTGCAGGGCATTCTGTGTAAATAAATAGTGCGTTTTTGGACATTCAGCGTCTGTCTGTCTATGTCCGGGGGGCTGTCTTTATCACAGTAGATAGCATTTTGTCTCAGTGGTTTGTTCTTGACTTTAGCCTGGTGTTGCTGGGATGGGTTCCAGGCCTTCTTGACCATGAACTGGACCAGGTGGGTTTGTGAATGTTATGTTATATCCACTTATAAGCAATAGTTTTGTTTTGTTTGCTCAATGCATTCATGGGCCCTGGCTTCTCATTAAATATAATATTTGGAGAAGATAGTTCACATTAAAAGAGACATTATATATTACAATGTATTATCTTTCATGCTTATAAACATGTATAAAAATGTTTTCTTTTAACTGATGCTAATGTGAATGATTGTGAATGTGAAGTGTTGATGTTGGAATGGAAAACTCCTTTAATTCTGCTTTTTAAACATTACCATTTTCATAAAACAAGCAGTGAATGTGATTTGCCATTGTCAAACGAATCTGTCAGTATAAGTCTTCAATAATTCATGTTCCAGCTTGTCTCACCCTGTGGACAGATGTCAGTAAAATCAGTGACAGCCGATCATGCTGATCCTTCTATAATCATGTGTGATGATCCTGCAGTGACACAGAGCTGTGGGAAAGATGTCTATCAATACAAAGCTAGCACTACATACACTTTGACAGATTTTGGCAGGTTTCTTTGGTTTGCAATGAGCTGAAAATATAAACCTTTAACCCTTTTAGATCAGCAAGAATTAGGGATGTCTCTGCACAGGGTATTGAACTATGATCACTGAAGCTGTCATGTGTAACATATTCTGTTCTGAATGCTAATGTAAATCACCTTTAGATTTTCTGAAATATTATCTCAGCTGAATTGCAAAAATGTAAAAAAAATTGTAAAATGATGTTTTACAATCTTTACCTGGCCTGCCCCATAACTAGTAAAAGGTATAACCCACAAAACAAATGTTTTGATTGTGTCTAAAAGAAAACTGGCAGTTGAACAGCAGTCATCAAGTGCTGTTTTACTTCTATCATTCTGATTCAGACAAACACATTTTTGCACTTTTTTTTCTTTTAGTCCTAAAGAAAATAATGCTCTGTTATCATTTAGCAAAACTTCAAAAATAAAAAAACACATGCAAAGAAGGGTTTCTTACAGGTGGTGTGAACCCTAACCTAGCTACTGTAGTACAACAAAATGATATGCTGTCATACAAAACAATTATATTACCTCTTGCAGATGACATGGTCCTGTTGAATGCATCAGGCTGCGAACTCCAGCATGTATTGGGAAAGTTTGTGACCGAGTGTGAAGCAGCAGGAATGTGGATCAGCACCTCCAAATCTGAGGCCATGGTCCTCAGTAGGAATAAGGTGGACTGTCCTTTCTGGGTGGGAGGTCTTTAAGTACTTCAGAGTCTTGTTCACAAGTAAGGGGAAAAGGGATAGTGAGATTCACAGATGCACAGGGGCAGCGACCGCTGTTATTCGCTCATTATACTGATCTGTAGTGGTGAGGAAAAAGCTGAGTCAGAAGGTTAAGCTCTCGATTTACCATTTGATCTACAGTATGTACCTACCCTTATGAATGACTTTGTAGGTTTAAGTGGTAGAAATGAGCTTTCCTTGCAGAGTTGCTTGGTTCTCCCTTAGAGATAGAGTTAGAAGCATAGACATCTGAGAGAGGCTCAAAATAGAGACACTGACCCTCCAGATCAAGAGGAGCCAATTGAGGTAGTTCGGATATCTGATATGGATGCCTCCCAGACGCTTCCCTGTGGAGGTTCTATGGGCACGACCAGTTGGGAAGAGACCACAGGGAACACCCAGGGCTCACTGGGAAGATTTTTTCTCCCAGATGGCCTAGGAACACCTTGGAATCACACAGTATGAGTTGTCGTGTGGCTGGGGAAAGGGCAAATTGGCCTCACGACTAAGACTGTTTCCTCAGCGACCTGGTTTCAGATAATCAGTGGAAAATGAATGAATGAATAAACTTTATATTATAGGAGACAGCAAAAGTTGTTAAGTTAATGGCAGTCAGTCACCAATGGTATTTCCTGCAAATACCCTGTTTGGATATAGCGGGTTGAACAATGACTGACTGACTCTCTATAGCAGCGCAGCCTGGTGGGACAGTGTGGCGTGCCTGTGTTTAAATCCTGCACCACATTATTGTTAATGTGTTTCCCTGTGTGTGTTTGGGTTTTCCCCTCAGTACTCACATTGTCTTCCATCATATCCACGTCCTGGTTATTCCAGATTGACTCCTTGTTTAAGTGTGAGTATAGGTGTGTGCTCAAGTGGATTCTGTGCTGAACTGGTGCCCTGTCTAGAACTGTTTCCAGCTCTAGCTACCCATGACTTTGAAGTGGACTAATTGAATTTAAGTACAATGGATGGTGGATTTTTGCATCAAGTTGGCAGATTATTAAGTGCCTCTCTCAAGCAACCAAGAATATACTTCAAAATGCATAATTTCCGTTTAAAACAACTTGGGAATCATAAAAACAGGAAGGAAAAAAAGCCAATGCATTAGTCAGGGAAAAATTGTCAGAACCTTAAAAAAAAGGGCAAAAATGACAAAGGCATATACCGTATATATGAAGAAACAGAAAACATAAATAACCAAGTATTGTTTTTTTCTGGAATGCTACTCAATTCAGGGTCAGAGTTCCTAATCAGAGAAATGTAAGCCTAAAAACAAAGAGATACTGTCATGAAAAAACATCTAAGCGTAAACATGTTTGTTGTTTTGTATTTTGTTTTTCTCATACTGTATCTTGACTGTATGTTAGGCTTTAAGCAAAAACACATAACATGTTGATGTATTGACTATATTTAACATCACAGCCAATACCACATAGTACATATGACCTGCACTTGGCATTTGATGTCACAACAAATTCAAAATTTCTACAAACACTGTCTGAATCAGTCCATATAATATTTTTTAAAAATGTAAAGGAGCACTAAATAAAAAGCAGTAAAAATATCTGTATATGTAAACTACCATATTTTTAATAGACAAAGTATCCAGCATTGCTTGGGTATAAATAAATAGGGAAAAAATGGTCTTTTTGGAAATTCAACATGACTAAGCACGACCCATGATGAGACAAAAATATGTATTTTTAGAGAAAAGATGTAATCCAGTGAGAGATGAGATTGTTATCCAAATTGGTTCAGAAGGAGGCTCAGTGCGTACTTGTTGTTTTTCATGAGATTGTGCTTTGGCCAATGCAAAACTTGTGTGCACTATAGATGTTTCCCTATCAGCCCCAGTGCATTCTTGCTGCCTGATGGGAAATACAGTCCCTGTGTTGGTGCTGGTTTTTGAGATGCCTCCTCCCATTATAACCCGTCTTCCCAATATGACACATATGCATATTTTAAGTTGGACCAATGGCAATGCACATGCAAAATTTTGTGAAAATTAATTCTGTCACTTTTGTGTGATTGGCAAACAAACAAACAGGTATGAAAACAGCTTGCAGATTTATTTATATAGATTATTTGTAAAAGTTGTATGAAAGTCTGGTTTTGATTGTATGGGTAGTACATGTCACCCTGCTCCTTTATGAACACTCTGTGCTCTGGGCTAATGGAAATTGCTTCTATTTAGTCAAATGTAATGGGGTAATACAGTACATGGCTGTGTATATTTTAAATCTGGTTTAACAAAATTTTCTTTGGCTTGAAAGGAGTGCAGCTAATATATGTGTGGCTTTTTCCCATTCTCACATATATCAAATAGTTAAATTTACTATCTTAATTCTCCTGCACAAAATAATAGAAATACACACATTTTACAATAGACGTTATTGTACTGCTTAGTTGCTGTTCTGCCAATGTAAATCTATTTTTAAGAAGGGCCAGTAAATGAAAAAGAAAATTTAAAGAAAAGGTCATCCAAAATATCAAAGCCCAATACATAATCCAAAAGTCAAAAAGTCTACAAACATGCAATGTCCAAACTCATAACTTATGATGTTATTAAAACCATGAGAAGCTTAAATATTATTGCTGTGATTACATCACCTGTGGCGACGTCTGGCCATTATGAGTCATTGCCAGCAACAATAATACTTCTAACACGCAAAATTGCAACATGTAGAAAAATATAACTGGTCCCAGAAAAACAATGAAAAAAATGATCAAATAATGGCAAGTTCAAAATGATAAGAAAGTGGCACAATAAAAGTGAAAATAAATTCTGCAATGTTTAAAACTCACAAAGTCATAATGGTTATCTTGGTTGATACAATGAGATTAAAACAGCAGAACAGTAAAGCTGGCATGTTGACCTTACAAACATAGTTTGCCTACACAAACTATCACCTCAACAAGTACAGAAAACAACAGCTCTGAAGAAAGAAACAAAGAAGTAGAAAAAGAGTAAAAAAAAAGGCACAAACAAAGAAGTTAATTGTCCAACGATAGAGAGAAAGCATATTTTAAATTGATATTGCGTTGTTATCCAAAAATACCCAGAAAAGTTGATATTTTACCATGTGTGAACTTGACCCGGACACAGACAGGCGGACATGTTGTCTTAAAACCACCACACGTTTATTTTCCACAATTATTTACAATAAAGGTCACAAAGACCCAGTCCAGTGGTCACACAGACCTTAATCACGTGCACAAAACCCCAAATCACACACAAAGTCCTGGCCACAAATGCCTTTCTTCGGGCCGCCTCCACTCTCTCCTGCCTCGTCCTTCTTCCACCCGACTCTAGCCTCGAATGAATGGAGACGGCCCCTTTTATAGAGGACACGGATGAGCCCCAGGTGTTCCCGGCATTCCTCCATTGGCCACGCCCCAGCGTGGCGGAAGTGCCGGCTGTCCTCCAGACTGCTCTCCAGGCGCCGTCATAAATCTTCCCCCCAGCACTTCCTGGTGTGGCGGAAGTGCTGAGGCAACAAGTCTCTAAGACATTTGGGCGCCTCCTGGCGGTGACCACGGGCCCCTACAGGGAAAGGCTTCCATGCCCTTGACCCGTGGCCCCCAAAGCAACCCGGAAGGCAAACCCCACGTGATCCAGGCAGGGCTCTGACCCTCTTCCGGTCCCTCCTGGCGTCCCGGCCGGGTCATGGCCCCTGGCATCCCTGACACATGCTTCAGAGCCAACTCAAGTCACCACACCCATCATGGATTCACAGAAATAATAGATGACTGAAAGCCAACAAAACAATTAGAAAATAAATGTGGAAAACAACACAACACATATTGTCAACAGACTGTAAAACTAACAAATTCATTGCGAGTCTGAGACTGTATAGATTGGTTTGCTCACATTAATGTTTTCAGGCTTTTCCTGATCAATGTTATGAAATTCTGGCTACACGACTTTGTTATTTTTACAGGTGGTCATATTTTCCAGGGCATTCATTCTGAAATTGTTCATATACACAGAACACCACCCATTACCCTGGTCTACACCAAAATCTTCCCATGGAAAAAACCCATTGTACTTCATAGATTTAGGTGTGCTGAATCCATTTCCAAAACTGGAATTTGTCTTTCACAAACTGTTTCCACAAGATATTAGATTCAGTGAAAAATGTTATTTTGAAAAATATTGTTGATTTTTTTTCTTAAGGCCTGTTTGTTTTATGGCATAAGTATTTTGTATGCTTAGAATTATGTTTCAAATATATTTTGTGCTGAAAAATGGCAATCTTCCACATTATTAATGTTGGCTAAGATGGAAAAAACCCAAAATCAAGCATTGCTACACATGTGTTATTTTAAATCAGTTTTTCATTCAAAATACTCAGGAATTTACCATATATACTCGTGTTTAAGTTCTCCCACGGATAAGTCCGGGCTTGATTTTACCGTATAATTTTCAGTATTTTATAATGTCGGTCGTATAAGTCGAATGCAGAAAACTAACACTATTGGTCCAAGAGATTATGATATGCTAATGCCCACCTGAGAGACTAACCACGGAGCACACTGCCTTTTTTTTCTGTGCATTGTGCCTTCGTGACCACACAGTAATACCTGAACTATTCCAAACCAACTTTTGCACTGTGTTTTGTATCTCACACCTTCATACACCTTTATTGTAAGAGCATCCCTTATCTACAATGTAGCGTTCGATTAAAAGAAAATATGAAGCTGGTTTTAAATTAAAAGTCGTTGAAGTGGTGAAAGAAATTGATAACTGCGCTGCTACAACAAAATTTGCTGTGTGAAACTGTTGCGAGATTGGAGGAAGAAAGAAGATGTAAAAAAAAATTAAGTGTCATATTTTTTAATGGGCGTATAAGCCGGGGTCTGATTTTATGATCGATTTTTTGGGTTTCAAGACCTGACTTATACCCGAGCATATATAGTACATTTAGGAGAAGAGTAAGATGCATTTTTTATTGAAATTAAGTTAAATAAAGAGAAAACTGAAATTTTAGTGATCAGCAATAATGGATACAATGAAGCTATTAGAAATAAACTGGATACATTAGGATTAAAAGTCAAGACGGAGGTAAAAAGCTTAGGGGTGATTGTTGACTGTAATCTGAATTTTATATCACATATTAATCAGATCATTAGGACAGCATTTTTTCACTTAAGAAACATAAGTAAAGTTAGACCTCTTTTATCACTGAAAGATGCTGAGAAATTAGTTCACGCGTTTGTTTTCAGTCGACTAGATTACTGTAACGCACTCCTCTCAGGACTACCCAAAAAAGATATAAATCGTTTGCAACTAGTGCAGAATGCAGCTGCTAGAATCCTAACTAGGAAAAGAAAATCCGAACACATTTCTCCAGTTTTGATGTCACTACACTGGTTACATGTGTCATTCAGAATTGACTTTAAAATTCTGCTTATGGTTTATAAAGCCTTGAATAATCTCGCCCCATCTTATATATCGGAATGTCTGACACCTTATATTCCAAATCGTAACCTCAGATCCTCAAATGAGTGTCTCCTTAGAATTCCAAGAACAAAACTTAAAAGAAGTGGTGAGGCGGCCTTCTGCTGTTATGCACCTAAAATCTGGAATAGCCTGCCAATAGGAATTCGCCAGGCTGATACAGTAGAGCACTTTAAAACACTGCTGAAAACACATTACTTTAACATGGCCTTTTTATAACTTCATTTTAATCGTAATTTAACTTAATCCTGATACTCTATGTTCAATTCATCATAACAACTATTCATGGTGGCTCTAAAATCGGTACTGACCCCTACTCTCTTTTCTGTTTCTTTTTCCGGTTTCTTTGTGGTGGTGGCCTGCGCCACCTCCACCTACTCAAAGCTTCATGATGCTCCAACAATGATGGACGGATTAAAAGGAAGAAGTCTACGTGACCATCATCATCATCAAGCCCTTCCGTGAGAACCCTAAATCCAAAGAGGACTGTTTCATTTATGTTAGGTAGAATGCCCAGAGGGGACTGGGCGGTCTCATGGTCTGGAATCCCTACAGATTTTATTTTTTCTCCAGCCGTCTGGAGTTTTTTTTGTTTTTTCTGTCCCCCCTGGCCATTGAACCTTACTCTTATTCGATGTTAATGTTGATTTATTTTTTTATAATTATGTCTTTCATTTTTCTATTCTTTAATATGTAAAGCACTTTGAGCTACTGTTTGTATGAAAATGTGCTATATAAATAAATGTTGTTGTTGTTGTTGTTGTTGAAAAATAGGGATTTTTGATATAGGCATGTACAGTGTCATTCTTATGCAATTTTGAGGTTACTGAATATGATAATATGTTGACATTTTATTCATTACCAGTGGGCTCTTTAAGAGTCACTCCCACAAGGTTAAAAATGACAAATTTCACATATAAGCATTTGGGGTGTTGTTTTTGACTATTTCAATGTCAGTAATTACAAATTAGATGTTATTTTTGATTTTGGATCCTTTACTAGGGATCTAGCTCTCTATCTGACAAATGACAAATGTCTGTTAAAGATGACAATATGGCGACCTTAAATATTTAAACTGAAGTTCACACTTCAATATTTTAAATATTTGATGCTCCTATTCTTGTTTATTAGGTGCTACTTAATTAAGTAAACTGTTACATTTCTTATTAACTCCCTGAAATAGGTCAGCTTACACTTTGATTTTGATAAAAAAAAGTTTTTACATTTTATGTGAAATAAAATAGTAACACTTTGATTTTGATAAAAAAAAGTTTTTACATTTTATGTGAAATAAAACAGTAATGACAGTTTTATCAAATATGTTACAATGGGCTTTGGAGAATTTCTCTTTTAGGGTAATTTGCATGACTTTGGGACTTAGGAAGTGTCTGTTCATCTATTTTGCTAACTAAAAGTTATCTGGATGAGATATCTACTCATCCAAAGTCTTTTCTAATTTGGGTCTGTGTTGGAAAAACGTCATTCATGAGTTTTTCATTATCCTTGGTGAATACTGAAGCTGCTGCTGTCATTATTTGGTTGTTGAAAGAAGGAACAATTTCACTCTGTAAATCTGACAGTACTTATTCTACTAGTACTGCTAGGCAGCAGGGATTAGCATACCTCATATTTTTAAATTAAAAATTACATAAATGGCATATCACATGCCTCAGCATTAATCTAGCCCCAGAGACTGTATGTAAGGAAGTGGATTTTAAAATTAGTTTGACCACACTTTTGATATAGGGTTTTTGTAGGCCCTAGTTATTCTTTCATGTATAATGTCTGAGAGCTAGTAAGCCATCAGGGTTCAAACAATATACTTTTTACAGAGATGAATAATATGTAATTACACGAGCAGGTGGCAGGAAGAGAACGAGAAAGCAAAACAACACAAGCTTTGTGTATTTACATTTGCTGCAGGCTAATATTGCTGATGCTTCGTCTGCATTTGCTAAGCCCTTGACAAAGGTCAGCAACAATTTGCCTATTCGTCTTATTAAAATAAAGATGGGAAAATCTGATGATAGCTGTGCCCAGCAGCTAACTTCATCATCTGTAGCAGTTTCAACATATGCTTGCAAGATAATAAAAAAATGTAGTATTAAATATGGTGGCAGATTGAATTTCATTCCTGGGTAAATATAGCAACTCCATTTTTTTTTCCGATTCCAGAAACCTGTTTAATACTGGATTGTTAATGCCATTGCTGATGGTGATATTTTTTGCATAATATAATTTATTGCATGCCAAGGTCTATAAATGGCAAGCATTGTAAAGTATTTCCATTATAGAGAGAATGTCAGTAGGTAATAAAGCATTTTATTCCAGATTTTATGGATCTCAATCTGTTGTTGTTCAGGACACTTTTTAAATTGGTTAAATTTCACAGAATACCCTCAAGACATTGCTCACAGAAAGCCTACCGTATACATACTATATATTGTCACAGCTCAGTCCACCTTCTTAAACATCACAAGCTAACAGCGCAGAGGAAACCGCTACAAATGTGTTAGAAGTCCAGATGCCTCAAAGTCTGATATGCTGGTTTTTCAGGAAGGAACCTAAAATAAACCCATCCATCCAGGCCTGGAAGAGTGCCAGGAGGACCAAGGAAACCAGACCGGCCAACAAAGGTCAAGATGCAGATTGCCCGTTTTTCTTATGTAATCTTGGGAAAGCACAGTGATGTGCGGTGAGGTTCGTGGCTAGTGAGGCAGTGACTCCTTCAGAGTAAGATTTACAAATACTGTATATAAACCCAAAAGAGTATCTTATTCACTATTAATTTGGCAGCTTGCACATTGACTGCTGGTTATGTTTCAGATCTCATCAGCATTCTTTACACACACATAGGTAAGGTGCATATTTGCCTGAGAAAGAATGTTACATTTATAGCAGCGAGGACAGCGCAGAGAGCGCATTTGCTATGTGTTCTAAATTTGCCATTGCAATTTCACAGTTCATACTCATTCGATACAAATGAAAGTACAAAAAAATGGATTTCAATTTTGACCTTGATTGAAATATTTAGTTTAGTTTAATATTTATTTTGTTTAGTTCTGATGCTTTGATCAATTTTAATACAGACTGTTCAATGTTGTCCTGGATAATGAATTATCTGTATCAGTTTGTGAGACTCAAGGAATGTGTTTCTGACACCGATGTGAGCAACACTCAAGCACCACAAGGAACAGTCATGTCTCATTTTCTCTTCACTCTGATGATAAATATAACATCAGGTTATCTCACTTGTGGAAATTCCCAGATGATTTTGCACTTATCAGGTGTATTGACAAAGGGGATGAGACAGAGAATAGGAGTCAGGTGGAGAGGTTTTTTCTTTTGGTGTAAAGAGAATTGTCTGCATCTTAATATCAGCAAGACCAAGGAACTGGTGATTGACTTTCGCAGCACCAAAGAGTGCTTCAAGGAGTGGATGTAGAGGTGGTCCACTCCCACAAATACTTGAGGTCCCACATTAATGACAGATTGGACTGGTCTCAAAACACAGAGGAACTATATAAGAAAGGGCACAGCAGGCTCTTATTCCTTAGGAAACTGTGTTCCTTCAATGTGGGAAGTGACATCCTTAACATCTTCTCGAACTCTGTGATGGCCAGTGTGATTTTCTACATTGTAGTGCGCTGGGCTGGTAACATCAAATCATGAGAGGCCCACTGAGTAAAGAAGCTAATTTAAAAAGCAAGCACAGTTTTGAGATGTACTGTGGATCACCTGGAGGTAATGGAGGAGAACAGAATAGAAACAAAACAGAGAGCCATTATGAACAGCACTGCACATCCTCTCTCTGACATACTGTACTAATACTGAGGACTGTCAAACAATGAATTACTTTGAAGAAGTGTGTCAAGAAATGCTGATGGGGCTCCATTATAATAACAGCAGCACTCCTGCATAATACCTCACTGGGATTGGGACTGCCAAGTCAGAACTTTTGTTTCATTTTATTATTCTTGACTTATAGTCATTCTCGTGTATCTGTATTTATTTTTTTTATTTAATTACTATTTATGTGTTTATTTATTTAAAGAGCTTCTGTAAAAAGTCAAATTTCTCCATGAGGACAAATAATGTTCTATCTACCTATATTTGACCTGATGTATTTAGACCAATGTATCTCAATCAAAATGTACTGTATATCTGAACCAATTTATACAAACCAGTTTTTTATTTCTATAACAGCAACACATACATAAATGGGTACTTGTGACTTCATGACAGAAAAAAGTAAAAAAATAAAACTAAAACTTAGTTAGGCATGGCAAACTTATCAGGCAAATTTAAAAGATACCAACTATAATTATCAGTCAAACTTAATTTCATGGCAATGACAATTTTAATCATTTTTTTCTTATTTTTAATTTTTGAATATTCTAGTATTTTTCACTAATTTCACAACTGAGTGCTTCTCAGATGTTTTTGTGTATTCTAATATATCCAAATATAATCCCTTGAGATGTGAGCCCTATTCTACATTTGGTGTTACACATGACAAGTCATCTTGTGCTGTCACGTCTGCTAAGCATCCCATTTAAATAAGGGTGTAAATGCATTTCTTGATGCTAGTACCATTTGTTTTAATCGGTTTATCATTTTTTAAGGTTATACATTAAAAATTCAAAATTACTCAATAATATCTGGAATTGTGAACATTAATGTTCATGTGGTGGCATAAACCCCAGAACAGAATAAAGATGAGCATATGACAGTAGTTTTATTTAAAATAAGGATTAGAAAATAAAATAAACCTTTGAGAACATTTTTAATTCACATGGCTAAAAGAACATTTACCTAGCTCAAGCTGCATATTTGTAACAATGTTTAATGCTGATAATGTTTAAAGATAGCAAAACACAATGCTTTAAGCTGGTCTGTTTTATTACTTGTAAAGGGAAAGTGAAACTCTTAATAGCTTTTTATTCTGAGTAAGCAGGATAAGACTCGGCCATCACTAAGTGGACTAGATCATGGGTGTTATGATTTCAACCTGCATGAAGAGGTTAATGTACAGCATCTCATTTTCTGAGTGTGAATATTTTAAGTATTTTTCTGCTTTTAAGTTACCCCAGTATAACTTTGAATCATTGTCCAGCTATTAAAGCTGCCATCCATTTTCAGAGTTTATAATATTTTTTTTTCTTCTCTTCTTTCTGACTTTGCAATGGCAACACACTAAGCTGGACTGACCATGCCTCCCTATCTCCAGCAAATTTCTCAGGACCTTTCTGGGGAATATCCAAATACTCCCAAATAAATTGAAAGATATAATCCTAACCAGTTGTACTATGCAGCCTTTTCAGAATTATCCCACTCTAACCCACTGAATCTGAACACAGGGTCACGGGGGTCTGCTGGAGCCAATCCCAGCCAACACAGGGCACAATGCAGGAACCAATCCTGGGTAGGGTGCCAACCCACCTCAGGACACACACACAAACTAGGGCCAATTTAGAATCGCCAATCCACCTAACCAGCATGTCTTTGGACTGTGGGAGGAAACCCACACAGAGAACATGCAAACTCCACGCAGGGAGGACCCGGGAAGCGAACCCAGGTCTCCTAACTGCAAGGCAGCAGCGCTACCACTGCGCCACCGTGCCGCCCCTGTTCATCCATGACCATCCAAAATGCATATACAAACCACTTTAATGGCTTCTTTCAATCCACAGAAGCAGTATTTGTGGTATGAGGCTCTCCTCTATTGTTGGGCACCTCACCGTGCTATTTGGGAACCTCATTTCAGCTTTGTGTACTCATAATATCATTTTTCAGTCACCACGCATTGTCTGTGACCACAGGTGAGGATTTGAATGTAGAAGTACTGGTAAACTATCAGCTTTTTTTTGTGGACATGACTCCTACTTCACTGCCATGTTATGGTCCAATGTCCATAAAAGTTGCTGTACTGATGCATTGAATAATCTCACACTCACCTGTACCCTTACTTAGGAATAAGACCTGACATAGTGGGACTGCTCCATTCTCAGCAGGGAATTTACAAATGTTTTCCAAGAGATGACTGTGATCTTAGATTTGTAAATGCTAATTCCCCAATTGCACCACACTCAGTTGTCAGCTGTTCCAGTGTGCATTGATGAAGCCAAAAGAATACGTTCATCATCTGCACATAGCATATGAGAAACTTGTTGGATCCCAGACTGGATATTTTCTATCTTTCAGCTATACCTTGTCATCCTGTACATTTAAATCATGAAGAAGTGAGGAGACAAAATACACCCTTGGTAGAGTCTGAGGGCTGCATTGAGTAGTCTTGACTTCATACCAAAAACTCTAACTCTTTCAAAAACTGAATGGCAAGCAGAAATTGTCATGGAACCACATTCTTTTGTAGCACCTTCCAGAAGATAATACAAGGTAACTGGTCATAAGCTTTACGAAAGTCCACATAGCACATGTAGACAGGATTGGCAAAGTCATATGACCCTTAAAACATCTGTTTTATGGCAATGTAGGATCAACGTTGCATAGACTTTTGCAAGGAGGCTGAAGGCTGTGATTCCATGGTAGTTGGAATACCCCCCCTTGATTTTAGAGAGCAATAATTTCAACCCAGGCCAGACGCTTATAGTCCTATGAACTTATCAATACTATTGATCCAAGCATTTTTATGTTTTGCTGATTCAAAAAATATGCTTTAATAAGGTACACCTGGCTTAAGAAAATCATAAAATGTTCAATGAGAGAAGATGGAGAAAGACTTGGTGTGGAGGCTTTAGGTGTTCTGCTATGTACAAATAGACTTAGGTGGGCATGTGGAATGATATTTAGATCCTGGCCTAGAGGGATGCCCAGGTTATCTGTCTCTATTTCCCACGTTAAAGAGAGAGATGTGAAGGTAATGGTGTCCTTGAGGTTCACCCTTCAATTTTAGATGACTGGTCCTAGCACCTGATATTGTGACTTTAACAGGTTTTGTTATCTGTTGCTGGCCATTGACTCACAGACCTGTATTAACATTCCTAACCCAACTTTGCCCATCAAAGAAACTCTTAAGGTGATGCCCCCTGTACCTTTGAGATCAAAAAATGTAGTAATCTAGACCAAATTAATATTAAAATATTTAACATGTTAAAATAAAAAACAAAGTTAAAAAGATTAAATGCAAAATATAAGTAACAGAAAATGATATTCTTACAGCAGCTTAGCTGCAACGACACAAATTTAGACCTTCCTCTCTATCTTTAAGATGATCTCTCTATTTTATGAATTTCATTCAGTTTTTATAAGAAAAAAATGGCAAAAAACTGACCAGATCCTCCTTTTTTCATGTTTTGTTCCATCCTGTACTTTCCCTTGCCATATGGGATAACACTTGAAATTAATGATTTCTTTATAGTTAACAACCCATTAAACATATAATGAAAATATTTATGTCTTTGCATAGTTAATATTTACTTATTTCTGATCACATGTATCTTAAGCTTCACACTTATTTTTATTTAAAGAGCACTACTAAGATTTAAAATCTAATCATATTTCAAAGCACAGTATCTAATAAAGCAGTTCAGGTTTTTCTATTCCCACGCAGGAAACTGAAAAAGTGCATACAGTAGGTAAAGTTTGTAAAGCTTTTTACCACAAGAAGTTGCAAAAATACATGTTTCATCTCATGTTCTGTCCCTACTGCCCTCACAACTGCTCCAGTTACCCCAATCCTTAAATAACCTGACCTGGATCCTTCCTTTCTCTCCAGTTATAGGCCTATCTCTAATCTTCCTTTTTTGGCTAAGGTGATGGAACGGGTGGTTTCTACACAACTCCATGCTTTTCTTCTAGATAATACACTCTATGAGCCTTTTCGGTCTGCCTTTCATACACAGCACAGCACTGAGACAGCTCTTCTTCGTGTAGTCAATGATCTTCTCCGATCTGCAGACTATGGTTCACTTAATATTCTCCTCCTTCTTGACTTGTGCAGCATTTGACACTGTTAATCATGAAATCCTCCTGTCACGTCTCTCTGTTGTAGGCATCTCTGGCTTAGCCCTTCAATGGCTCACATCATATCTTTCTAATAGGCAACAGTTTGTCACACTCGGCCGATATAAATTTTCCACCTCACCTGTGTCACATGGTGTCCCTTAGGGTTCAGTCCTTGGGCCATTACTTTTTCTACTTTATATCCTTCCTTTGGGTCAGATTATTTGCAGACATGGCCTTAATTTCCACTGTTATGCAGACGATATACAGTTATATCTTAGTACAGACACCCCTACAGATTCACATCCCAGCACACTCACTGACGGCATCACTGATCTTAAGCTATGGATGGAAAATAACCTTCTCACACTTAATGCCAATAAAACTTAAGTCTTATTGGTATGTCCAAAATCCCAACTTTCTAAGGCATCCAATTTCTCTATTTCTGTTTATGGTACATTTGCCAAACCTGCCCCTGTTGTCAGAAATCTCGGTGTTCTGTTTAATTCATCACTTAACTTTGAGCTACACATTAGGTCTCTTTCCAAAATTTCATTTTATCATCTCCGTAACATTGCTTGCCTCCGTCCATTTCTGTCCTAAATGATGTTCAAACTCTGGTTCATTGTTTCATAATGTCTCATATAGATTACTGTAATTCCCTCTTCATTGGCCTCCCTGCAAAATCTATACAGAAGCTACAGTATATTCAGAATTCCACAGCTAGAGTCCTCATCCACAAAAGCGTTTTGCTCCCATCTACCCTGTTCTCGCCCAGCTTCACTGGTTACCATTTCCATCAAGGATTAATTTCAAGATTCTGCTTCTCACCTTCAAAGCCCTACATAACCTTGTCCCCCACCCTCCCCCCACCTCACTCAGCTACTAGTTCCATACACTCCTTGTCCCTCTCTCAAGTCCTCAAGCAGTAATCTCCTTACTGTCCCACGCACCAGACTCTCCACCTTAGGAGGCAAGTCCTTCAGTGCTATAGCCCCTCAACTCTGGAACTATCTTCCTCAGTCTCTCCAAGATTGCTCCTCTTTCTGCAGTTTTAAATCTCAACTGAAAACATTCCTCTTCTACGAACTTTTGTCATCTGTGTAATTTTTTTTTTTTTACTCTGTATGTAATTTGCAATGGTGATGCACAGGTTGACAGATGAGATTAGACAGGAGTCCCCGTGGACTATGATGTTTGCTGATGACATTGTGATCTGTAATGATAGTAGGGAGCAGGTTGAGGAAACCCTGGAGAATTGGAGGTTTACTCTAGAAAGGAGAGGAATGAAGGTCAGTAGGAACAAGACAGAATACAGTGTGAATGAGAGGGAGGTCAGTGGAATGGTGAGGATGCAGGGAGGAGAGTTGTCGAAGGTGGATGAGTTTAAATACTTGGGATCAACAGTACAGAGTAATGGGGAGTAATGGGGATTGTGGAAGAAAGGTGAAAAATAGAGTGCAGGCAGGATGGAATGGGTGGAGAAGAGTGTTTGGAGTAATTTGTGAGAGATGGGCATCAGCAAGAGTGCATTGGAAGGTCTACAGGACGGTAGTGAGACCAGCTATGTTATATGAGTTGGAGACGGTGGCACTGACCAGAAAGCAGGAGACAGAGCTGGAGGTAGCAGAGTTAAAGATGCTCAGATTTGCGTTGGGTGTGACGAGGATGGATAGGATTAGAAATAAGTACATTAGAGGGTCAGCTCAAGTTGGACTGTTGGGAGACAAAGTAACAGAGGCGAGATTGCGCTTGTTTGGACATGTGTAGAGGAGAGATGCTGGGTATATTGGGAGAAGGATGCTAAGGATAGAGCTTCCAGGTAAGAGAAAAAGAGGAAGGCCTAAGTGAAGGTTTATGGATGTGGTGAGAGAGGACATAACAGAACAACATGCAGAGGACAGAAAGATATGGAAGAAGATGATCAGCTGTGGCAACCCCTAACGGGAGCAGCCGAAAGAAGAAGATGTAAAGCAACCTTGTGTTTGTGAAAGGTGCTCAATAAATGTAACTTATTATTATTATTATTATTATTATTATTATTAAAATTGTTCGGTTCATGTCTTAATAGGGGAACATCAAAAACTCTCAAATGCACAAAAGTCGAGATTATCGGGCAAAAAATAGCCATAATTGTGCCTTTATCTTTCTTACGTTTAGCCCATTATTTAATCATCAATTGCTCTAAACTATCAATCACATGTTTGCAAGCCACTTTCTGCATTTTATTTATTGTCTCTGGTCCATATCTGGCCCAATCCAGTTTTTAGGCTGAGCATTTACCAGTGGATATGGGTAGTCTGGTTTCCTGACAGTTAAAGGCAGAGGATGACTAAGTGAAAAAGTGCATAAAGATGGAGAAAGAGAGGATAAGACCATAAAGATTTGGGTGGAAATACCTAAGTAAACTCAAAATAACATCAATTAAAACAGTTGGGTTTACAATGATGATGTGAATTCTCCAATTAACGTCCAAATCCAATGTTCCAGAATTTAAAAGGTCCAAAGGCTCTTTCATAATGCTGCTTCATAGTGGCTCCTATGAACATTGCATCACTTCTCTCTTCATTTGTTTTTAAAGGGAATCAATATAGGAGTAATATTAACATTAACATTACCCCCTTGTTTCAGAGATTTTTGATTAAAGTTGGTTTAATGCCACATTTCACAGTATCTCCATTAATCCAGTATCCTCCCTCTTAATGAATTAATTTATGTGACCCAATTGTAAATTGAATGTCCTGTAAACAGCTCATCTGTACATTATGCACCTTCTGCATGCCTCAGGCACCCTGCCACAATATATAAACTTTTTAAAATGTTTTTTAGAATTTGCTGACCCCACTCCATCCACAATTCTCATAAGACCTTTTCATTCCATGAACTGCATCTTTCAGTGCGTATGATTCTGATTAGAGTGGCACAGCACAGATGTCACACTCAGTAATTTTGCACCACCATCTGGTATCTCCAACATTAAAATGATCACATACAGGTTGCTGCTGCCTCTCCAAATCCACCTGCACAGTGCTGAAGCATGTCTAGATGTTTCAAGAAAAAAAACAACAACGTAGCACTTTGAGCTACATTATTTGTATGAAAATGTGCTATATAAATAAATGTTGTTGTTGTAATGCATCCACACCAGTTTATAGCATTACTAGTCTTATATTGTCTTTATAACATTCTTTAAATAATTTAGAGTTAAGTGACAGTTCACAATTTCAGGCAACACCAAAAGAAATATGAATGGCTCAAATCATTTTTATATCTTTATAAACACTTTATATCTATATGCACTTAATAAACTTAAGCCACACTCTACTGCCTTAAGAAACCAATTTAATGCACAAAACCATCTTCAACACCACAAAAGCATACCCAACTTGTCCTGGAAACTTGTCCCTATTTCCTTTACCATCTTCCAGATATACTTCAGAGATGCACTCTCAGATGCCTGAGTCTGCCTGGCAGTAACTTTATGGTGGGCTTCATTTGCAGCCATAAGTTTTTGGTGGCAAGATAAGCTGTTTGTTCACTTTTTCTAGCACATCTATGAAACAAATGAATTTACGCTGGCGGAGAGGTGAGAACGGTTTTAAGAAGCGATTTAAGGTGGGACGGATTTATGAGTTTTTTCGTAGGCTCTGGTAATTCTAGTGTTAATGTAATATACTCACCAACTAAATCAAACACCCCAGAAATATTCCTTTTTACTACATTGGAGAAGTTTGGGTTTGGCCCGAAAATTTGTGCATGGATTAAATTACTGTATACTAACCCAGAAGCTTCAGTTTGCATCAATAACATTTGCTCAGACTACTTTAAACTAGAATGTGGCACTAGACAAGGATGCCCCTTGTCACCGCTGCTGTTTGCGATTGCCATTGAACCACTGGCAATACATTGTCGAAATACTGATCAGATAAAGGGGATTAGCAGAGAAGGACTGGAACAGAAAATCTCATTATATGCAGATGATATGGTACTGTATATTTCGGACCCAGAAAATTCTGTGCCTGCAGTCTTAGCAGCACTCTCAGAATTTCAAAAGATCTCTGGTCTCAGAATTAATCTGAATAAAAGTGTACTCTTTCCAGTGAATTCTCAAGCATATAATATTAGATTAGATACCCTACCTTTTATCATTGCAGAACAGTTTAAATACCTAGGGTAAACATCACAAGTAAACATAAAGCTCTATATCAACAAAATTTGCGTCTGCATGGAAAAAATTAAACAAGACTTGCATAGATGGTCAACCCTTCATCTCACACTAGCTGGAAGAATTAACACTGTTAAGATGAATATTCTTCCTAAGCTCCTTTTTTTATTTCAAAACATCCCAATATACATTAATAAATCATTCTTTAAGCAATTAGATTCAACAATAACCTCATTTATTTGGAATTCAAAACATCCACGCATCAAAAGAGCGACCCTACAAAGACAAAAGGCAGAAGGTTGCATGGCTCTACCTAACTTCCAGTTTTATTACTGGGCAGCAAATATACAGGCGATAAGAACCTGGACACAAATAGAAGAACATACACAGGCTTGGACTGCAATAGAAGTAAAATCCTGCAGTACTTCTTTGTATTCCTTGCTCTGCGCTCCAATAAACACACGTTATCGGCAATACACTAATAACCCAATTGTGCTCCACTCACTTAGAATCTGGAACCAATGTAGAAAGCATTTTAAGACGGAGAAGCTTCTATCTGTGGCACCTCTGCAAGAGAACCACCTCTTTCAACCTTCACAAACATATGCAGTTTTAATATCTGGAAAAATTTGGAATTAACTTGCTTAGAGATCTTTATATAGACAACGTCTTTGCATCCTATGAACAATTACATTCCAAATTTAACATTCCAGCTACACATTTCTTTCACTATCTTCAAATCAGGAACTTTGTTAAACAGAACCTTCCAGATTTTCCTCATCTTGCACCCTCATCCATGCTGGAAAAAATATTGCTCAATCTCAAGGATTTAGACTCCATCTCTACAATATATAAAATCATTTTACAATCCCTCCCTTTCAAAGATCCAAGAGGACACTGGGAAAAAGATCAGAAAAGGAATGGAAAGTAGCAATGCAGAGAATTCACTCGAGCTCCATATGCGCAAAGCATACAATTATACAACTCAAAATTATATATCGAGCACATCTGTCTCGACTAAAACTCTCCAAAATGTTTCCAGGACATGATCCAACCTGCGAACGTTGCAACCAAGCCCCAGCCTCACTAGGTCACATGTTCTGGGCCTGCACCAAATTAACATTATTCTGGACAAAATTTTTAATTACCTTTCAGATAGCCTTGGACTCACAATCCCTCCTAACCCATTAACAGCTGTGTTTGGTGTTCTTCCAGAGGGGCTTAAAGTGGAGAAGGACAAACAAATTGTGATTGCATTCACTACACTCTTGGCACACACACTCATTCTCATGAAACTGGAAGAACCCAAACTCTCCTCTTTTAAGTCAGTGGGAAACCGATGTATTATATTATTTGAAATTGGAAAAAATCAAATACTCAGTTAGAGGATCCGTACAGACTTTTTCAAAACATGGCAGGATCTAATCAGTAATATTTTAAAATAAGTTCATAAAGCACAGAGAATTTATTAATTTAGGTATGTTTACAAGCCTTAAAATTTAACGCGGCTTGGCTTGCTCTCTCTCTCAGGGGTGGGGATCGATCTGTTCTTAACATAATTTTTCGTTTTGTAAAAACTTGATTGCTTTGTATTGATTGTAATAAAATTAATAAAAATAAAAAAAATAAATGAAAAAAATAAAAACATAACTGCATGGATGATTTTTTGCATAAGGAATTAATGCTGTGAAAGAAAAATTAACTGCTTGCAACCTATTAAGGGTTTAAAGCTGACAAAGTTGTTTTGCTATGATGGAAGGTTATTCATACAAGTGTCTGTTATAAGACAGGGTGCAGTAAGCTGACCTAGGACAACTTTCTCTTTAAGAACGTGTCTGTTAGACACAGGAAAGATGACCTTTCTTTCTTTAGGGTGCATCTGAATTGTATACGAAATAGAAATGGATGGCCGATTTGTGCAATGTTGTGTGAAATGCTTAGGTAAACGATATTATGCTTTTTTATAAGTAAGGGGGAGGGAGGAAAAAAAATATAAAACTGACGAAAAAGGGGAATCTGTGCTCTTCTACCTTGCAATGCATGAATCCATGTACTCATCTGTGACTGAATAAAAGCTGATTGATTGAACTATTTCTGTCTTCCTCGGAGGTTTCTTCCACAATGCCCAATCGATAGGCGATAAGTCTACCAATAAGTATACTACAAAGGCAAACTTAGATTGTTCACTATCATACAATATGTTCTTAGTTGCTAGGTGAAGATTAATTGGCACTAATTAAAAAAAATCTAAATTTAGATGAGTCTCCAGCAAATACTGTGGATGAGAAATGGGTGGTTTATGAAAACTCTTGGTAAAGAAGCTGATAAATCATTTGTTTTTCTTTTATTATATGGTATGGAAATCCATCATGGAAGGAAACAGAAAGTTCTCTAATCTGTTCTTCGATAATGTACTGGTATTTTTGCAGTTGTCAAATCACTTTTTATTTCAGGATTGCTCAGGATCCTAGCTGCCATTTGCAACAAACTTAAAATACCTGTTAAAGGAATTAATTTGAAGTGAAATTGAATCGGAAGAGAAAAAAAAAGTTTTAAAGGACAGGAAATCTCAAAGTCTGATATATATCAGAAACCAGGAAAGACAAACTAATTAACTAACATTTTTGGGGCTAGAGAATATAATTGTCAAAAACAGGAAACCAGAGTTGAGTAACCAAGCTAACCAATGCAGTGTAGAATAGTGGTTAAGACTCAGCATTTCAAATCCTGCAGTTGTTGGTTCAAATTCCAATACTGACACTGTGTGGCCATGAGCAAGTCACTTCACCTACCTGTACTCCAACTGGGAAAAAAAGCAAAAATAAATCTAACCAATTGTATTTCTCAAATGCTGCAAAGCACCTTGGATAAAGGCATCAGTGAAATAATAAATAATTGTAATAAGAATTGATCAAAAATTAAATAAACATAATGACATGCTAGAAAGGTTTGTCTTTGAAATCCGAAAGCTAGGATATTAAAAGTGATATAACCTCATCTTAAATAACAAACATTTAATAAGATTAGGTATTGCATTCACAGTGCTCATGTGATAGCAACCACCTTGGGTTACCAGTATAAACATCATGGCAGCCAGCATCAGAAAAAAGAATGGCAACAAAAATGACAAGAAAGGTGACAAGTAAATGATACAGATGTGAAATATTAACTCAAAACAACACAAGGCTTAGTCTTTGAAGCTTCAGACAAAGAGTTGTCTTTCTAAAATTCTCTGTATTGCCAACATTGTACAGTGTCACGCACATGTGCATGGGAGGCAGCTAAAGGGGTTGAGTAAAGGCAATTCCGAGTCATACTGGGATGTGGCAGAGTGCACTGACTCTTTTTCTCCCTTTCTTGCAGACCATTCACGGGAGATCCCACCTGGCCCTCTGGACGTCACTTCCGGGACCAAGCCTATGGAAGGAAACCTTGCCTGCTCCGGCCCCTGTGATGTCACGTCCGGGCTCGAACCTATGGCTGAAGACCTTTCTGAGCCCGGCCCCTTTGATCTCACTTCCTGTCTTCCCCTTTTAAAGCCTAACTAGTGCTGTATTCACTTGAACGACTTTGCAGCCAGGAAATCAATTATACAGGTGGCTGCCCCAAACCTTTCTATGACTCAAAGAATTCAGATTCAAAGAAACAAAAAATGATCAGGCATTCCTATAGTGAGTTGGCTTGCATATATATTTCTTCTCTTATGGAAATTGCCATCAGAAAGTCCCAAGGGCTCTGTCCTGTCCTTTAATTTTACTCTTGGTACAAGTGGGGTAAAAACTGGAAGTACTGTCCAACCTTCCATATTGATCGGATTTTTAAGGTTTGGACAAACTTTGGCTAATTCTAAAGGGTTACTGAAAAAATTTAAAACTTCATTTTTTATGTATACAATCTAAACATAAATACCAGTATACAATCCATCAGCGGTTCATTGATTGTTATTGGACTATGTAAGTACACTCTTGAGAATAATGGTTCTTTAATGCCATTTTATGGTTTTTTATTGGGTTATGTGGTTCTTTGTAGAACTATTGATTGCCAAAGAACCATTTAATTCTAGGAAGGGTTCTTTGTAAATGAAGTTGGTTCGCTGTGCAGTGAAAAAACCTCTAAATACAAAGAGGACTGTTTGACTTATGTTAGGTAGATTGCCCAGAGGGGACTGGGCGGTCTCGTGGTCTGGAACCCTACAGATTTTATTTTTTTCTCCAGCTTTGGAGTTTTTTTTTTTGTTTTTCTGTCCACCCTGGCCATCGGACCTTACTTATTCTATGTTAATTAATGTTGACTTATGTTTATTTTTTATTGTGTCTTCTATTTTTCTATTCATTTTGTAAAGCACTTTGAGCTACATTTTTTGTATGAATATGTGCTATATAAATAAATGTTGATTGATTGATTGATTAAATATGTAGAAAACACTTAAATCTTTATTGTATAGTACACTGTGTAGAAGGACACTAACAGATTAAGGCAAACAAGACTTAGCTCATGTGACTGTTTGCAGCAAGAGTCCTCTTGAAAACACATTCCACTGGTATTTCACAAATTCGTTACCATCTATTCATGGTTACTCACTCTATAGATCCTGTTATGAATCTAAATAAGTAAAAGTTTTTTTCTGGAGCCCTCATATGGATGGTTCATTTGGGATCCAAAAATAGTTCCCCTATGGCATCTGGCGCCATTATTATTAAGAGTTTACTGTATTGCTTGTCTTTGTTAATTCTGGCATCTGGTTTTCTTGCCTCTGTTTCTGAGATTACTGTTTACTGGGTTGTGAGTTGAACTTGGGTTTTGCTTTGGATTGCCTTTTTAGGAAACTCCTTTTTGCCCCTCAGAGTTCCAGTATTAGATAGTTCACATTGGTCAATTCTGGCTTGTAAAAGGAAGTCTTTATTCTCATATGATACACCCAATATAATTATTTCCCTATTTCTAAAATTTCATGATATCTTTTGATTGCTCATATATTTAGAGAATAAAGCACAGTGTAGTAGTAATGTTACCTATGTAAGGTTGATTTCAGCTGTGGATGGTCTCAAAAATGAAACAGTATTTTACTTTAAGCTCAGAGTTCTTACATAATGTATAGGTAGTTTTACTCCATCCATTCATTCATCCTTATTTAAACTTATTTAACAAAGTCTAAGGTTATGTGAATCGTCCAACCTGCTATATCCTAACACAGGGTCTCGTGGGTCTGCTGGAGCCAATGCAGCACAGGGCACAAGGCAGGAACAAATCCCGGGCAGGGCGCCAGCCCACCGCAGTGCACACACACACACTAGGGACAATTTAGGATCTCCAATGCACCTAACCTGCATGTCTCTGGACTGTGGGAGGAAACCGGAGTACCCAGAGGAAACCCACACAGGACCTGGGAAGCGAACTCAGGTCTGCTTACTGCAAGGCAGCTGTGCTAACACTGCACCACCGTGCTGCCCTCTGTGGAATATGCAAAGTAAATTGAAATACCTAGAGGAAAAAGGCAGTGCCCAGGAATCAAACTTAGTCCCCCAGGGCTGAGAGCTCGGTTAACCACTTGGTTTACTGACAATTTAAAATTATCCAAGTGTATATGCACCCTTTGACAGATGTGTCTTTTCCAGAATACCCTCTACTAGAGGAATATGTAGTCTCCAAGATATGCAAATAAAAAGGGTTTATGAAATGGGATGGTAAAATGACATTTGGTGGGGCAAAAGCAGCCATTTATACTCAAGTGATTAATGTTTCATAAAAGAAATTAACCTCCAAAGCAATAATGAACCAATTAGTGCAATAAATTGTGACTAATTGACAGTCTTAGAAGCAATATATCTCTTTTATACCAAGGTAAATACACCGAAAGTTTAGGTACAAAATAAGAGTGGAGAAAAAGTTGAGATTGTGACAGCTTATTATTAATGGAATTAGCGAAGATTACAAGGAAATAATTTAAGTCTTCCTTCAGCGCAGCAAAGTTTTACCTTTCCCTGCTCTTACCATGACCTCATGAAGCTCAACAGAGAAATTCTTATGTTTTAGCGTTTAACAATTAAGAGGAAATGTTGCTGGAAAATATGGTGTTCTTGTGTACTGTGCATTAATTACAGTATGTCACTTTCTCCATTTTCTTCTCTTTTTATGCACTTGAAGGGGCATGTACTAGGAGTGCTAGCTCCTATTACTTTTCTAATTTTTAAGTTAATCTTTTATTGTTCTCTCATTTTTAAATCATAATTATGTATTGGCACAATGTTAAAAGAACAAGTGCCAAAGTGTCAAGGAAGCAAGGAAAAAAAAAATCATGTTTTGAAAACAAACTGGGGTCAGAATAATAGAAGGTCAAAAAATATTCAAGCATTAAAGCAAAGACAAAATATAAGTTCAAAAGGAGCATCACAAAAGGACAAACTACAAGTAAACTGTTACCAACCTCAATTATATTGTACTAGTACTGTCAAAAGGAGCTTTGTTTCGAATATCCTAAATCTTGGATGTCATACCTACCATGAAACAATTTTAAACAGGGATCATCTGATGGCACTGTGACACGGTAAATCACATGATTAGCAATAGCCATCACAGTTGTAAAGATTATGGATGCTTCAGTGAAAAAGAAGGACAAAATAAATGCAGAACTTGATCTAAAATGTGTCCGGGTAATTTCTTCATCATAACTAACTAGAAAAATGTAATAAAACGGTAAAAAATGTTCAAAAATGAGTAAGCAACCATCACATCAAAATGAAAGGGTGCCAAGGTTTAGAATTTTCAAAATAAACTGCAGTACATCCAATTCATTAATAGTTTTAATATCATACAGAGTTTTTTTAAATATTTTTAGTGGGTGAATGAGATGTCCGCTTCCAGTTTTACGGTTTTGGTAGTTATTTTGTTTAATTAATAAGTTACTTTGGTTTTTAGCTGTCATACTTCCATGCTCTGTGAGATTTCTAGGACATTCCTAATATTATGGGGACTGCAAAATTCAGCTGTCCTACTCTTTACTCTCTGCATGCACTAGCTTCTAGGTAATCAATGGTAATTTTTTTGTCTCCTTCATCTTCTAACTTTTTACCTAAGTATATCACGATCAGATAAAGTCATTTTCAGGATTATGCAAATCATGTCTTAGATTTAAACATTTACTTTTTTTGTGGAGATGTCACATTTACCTCCAGTTTGCGTATCTGTTTTTAATTACACTTACTTCAGTTTTGGAAGAGTGTGGTTGCTCTGACATTATAGAGTATGTTATTAGGCAGATGAGTTCATGCACTGGACGATGGATATTGTTATAGCAGCCATACGGGATGAGATAGTCAGTTCAGTTAGAAACCGTCTGAACATTGTTGAAAATAAAAAAAAGACAAAACAAATGGAATGATATTGTAAAACAGTTCTTGCTGAATTTATTCTCTAACTAAATTCATTGGCTTTGCCTAAGGTTTTGAATTTAGTGAGTTCTCTCAAACTAAGATGAACAATATTTGGCCTTTTCTGACTCTGTACTTGTCTGACCTCCACACTGTAACTTCTCTGTAATCTTGGCCACTTGATTAATTAAAGTTGGTCCTGGTGAACTTCTGTGGAAAATCTCTGATGGTTATAACAGTTGTGTACAGTGTAAGTACTTTAAAGAGGCAAAGTAGAAAGCTGCTAGTGTGTTTAAAAGATGGAAGAAAGGAAAGAGCTCTTTTAGAGTGTTTTTTGCTAAAATATAGGTTTTCAACCAAAAATCTGGACACATTTGTTTATATAGTAAAGAAAGTCTACAATATACTGTGATAGAAAAAGTCAGTCAGTCAGTTTCCAACCCATTATATCCTAACACAGGGTCATGGGTGTCTGCTGGAGCCAATCCCAGCCAATACAGGGCACAAGGCAGGAACAAACCCCGGGCAGGGCACACACCAAGCACACACTAGGGACAATTTTAGGATCGCCAATGCACCAAACCTGCATGTCTTTGGACTGTAGGAGGAAACCGGAGCACCCGAAGGAAACCCACGCAGACACGGGGAGAACATGCAAACACGCAGGGAAGCAAACCCAGGTCTCCTTACTGCAAGACAGCAGTGCTACCACTGTGCCACCATGCCGCCCGCCCACAACATGCTTCCACAGTTAGATAATGTTTGCGTTGAATTCCTACCACTGCACCACCGTGCCGCCCGATAGAAAAAGTACATATTAATATTCCATAAATTATTAATCTTTACTTTGGAAGACAGAATTTAGGCAAGATCTTTTATTAAAGTTGGTGAGATTTAGCGTAAGTAAATGTAAAATATTCCATGTAGGAAGTAGAAATGTTGCATATAAACTTCAAAGTACTCCTTATAAGAAGGACCTAATAGTCGCAGTAGACTCGTACTCGTCACTATTTAAATCGAGATAGTGTACAAAAGCAATTAAGACTTCTAACAGAATGTTAGGTTATATAGCACAATTGGTAGAGTACAAGGCCAAAGGGGGGCAGTTTAAGGGGGCTGATCATGCTTTGTAATATACTGGTGAGCTTTTGCCTGGAGTACTGTGTGCAGATTTGGTCTCCAAGCTAAAAAAAGACATAGCAGCACTGGAAAATGTCCACAGAAGACAATTAGGCTGATTCCAGGGCTACAGGTAGGAGATATAAGGAGAGATTAAAGGAGCTAAACCTTTAAAGTTTAAAACAGAAATTAAGAGGTGACATGACTGAAGTTTTTAAAGAAATTAGGCCAGTGGATCCAGGCTATTACTTTAAAATGAACTCAATAAGAACACGGGGTCACAGTTGGAAACTTGTTACGGGTAAATTTTGAATGTTTTCTTTCACACAGAGAACCATAGACACATGAAATAAATTACGAAGTATTTTTGTGGACAATATAACAGTGGTTCTCAACCTATGGGGCAGGCCCCACTAGGGGAGCGCGAAGTAACAAAAAGGGGGGCGCGAAGATGTGAAAAAAAGAAAACAAGAATCAAAAATATGAAATAAACATCTGTTGAAACCAAAACAAATTAACTTAAACTACATTCTGATACTAGAACAGTAAATATAGAGTTAGATAAATGTCGATAAAAGTTAAGTAGGTATAATAAAATATGCATCTACATTTCAAAAAAATGTTGGGGCGATTAAAACTGTTATGAAAACTCGAGTCGCAAATACTTAAAGGTTGAGAAACGCTGCAATATAACATTAAAATATACAGATATATTGTTTTTTAACTCTTTTTCTTATTCACTATGCGTGTTCAGAATATATATAAAAGTTTTCTTGTAATTGTATTTCTATATAACTAAGTGACTAATTTGCATATATAAACACTTCATTATTAACACAAGGTAGTGTTTTACGTTATTTTAAATTTCATTACATTGATCAGAGTTAGCTCCAAGTTTTTAGTTTTTATCTTGAAACACCAAATATAATTCAAGTAAAACACATAGAGTCACACTGCAGTCATGCTGAAACCTTTGTAGAATTTAAAACAATCAGAATTGTGTGTTACACCTTGTTATTTTGTGTTTCACATATTGATGCCACTAAATGTGGGTCCTGCACAGCTTAGAAAATGACAATATTTTGTTATGTTTATAGTCCTTCAAATCGGAATTTACATAAACATCACTGATTCCCTCGACTAACAGCAGCAGCATTTATGACAAATTGGGAGCTGGCTTCCAACTGAATTTCATTTTAGTTATTTTTGTTTTAATGTATGTGTGAATCAATTAATCCTGTCATAAAAGGGCACCGTAAACTGTGTGCTAGAGTTAATGAGTCAGACATTATCACATCATTACACCAGCTGGCATAATGTAGCATGTGTTGTTTGTCATAATATATGCTGCCATGCTTAACAGCCATTAATTGTTTACACTAGCAGTTATTTTTTCCTTACAAATGTTGCCTTTCTACCTAAGTAAACTATGTTAAAACAGAGGAAAGGTAGAATAAAATTTGGCACAAAGAGGAAAGAAGACAGACTATTAGTTTGATGTTTGTGTAATATATGCTAAACAGCAGCTAAACTAAGGGAAATGTTTTCTGCATTTGCATTCCAGCATTTTGTCTCATGAAGTTTAATTACATTTAATCTAGTGCATGGTTGAAAAGCAATAACAACTATTTAAAAGCAAAAAATGTGCAGTGTTTAGACTTCATTCACTGATTTAACAGGCATGCTTTTAGAGGTAATAGTATTTATTTTTCCTTGTTTGGGAGTATTGCTTCACATTGGGTATATAAATTAATTTGATACGCATGTGCACAAAAGGTATGAAACCTAGTAAGAAAGGTTATACATTTTTAACACATATAATATGAAATTAAATAATTCATGGACTGTATTTCTAACTGGCTCTATGCATGTTAAACATCTTTAAAGGTCTGAATTTCATTTATATTAGTACATTGTAAAATTAATTAAAAAATAAGATGCTGTAGGCTGTAGTGGAGAGTATGAGCACTGTTTTCATGTGTCCCATTTTAAACATTAAACCTATCCTTTAAGTTCTTCGATTTTTACCCATACAGTGTGCTTCTTTAGAGATCAAAGTTTCCAAGTTGGCACATATTCCTCAGCAGAAACAGAATTGTCATCAGTCCCTGGATACCAAGTAAACACATTTCGCACAATCAGAGAGGGGAGTAGCTGCTGGATGTCTCTCATGGAGCCCTCATTTTTTTCTATTGTGTGGTTGAGAATATGGAAGAATAGGTGGGCACATATATTAGGGTTTCTGTTGTTCTTGAACTACACTAAAGTTTCTTCATGACAATTGTTTACACTCAATTAGGTTTAATGTTTCTGACATCATAAAGTTGGGACTACATAAAAATGTGAATAAATTTTCATCCCCTTCAAAAGATCAAAAGCTTCCTTTCATCATTCATGAGAATATATCGAAATCCTCAGAGTCTGGAAGAAAAAAATGTTGTCATCATTTAAATTCATAAAGAAAACAAAATGCTTTAGATTGTTATTGAAGGATGGAATATGGTGGGTGTTTGTGTATGTAATGGTGTCAAAGGATCATCAGTGAAAAGCATGAGTAGGTCAGATGAAAGTGCCTTTAATATCTAACTAAACAAACTAAAAAAACAGAACAAATAGCATTACACTTTGTTTTTTATGATTTTATATATTTTCTCTGAATCCACATAAAAGTAAAGAAAAATGAATAATGTCACACAACAAATTAATAAAAGCTATAGGAACTCCTTTTGCATCTTCCAGTGGTATTTGGGTCTGGGAACACAGCAACGTAAACAGAAGAAGAAGCTCATATAAAAAACTACAACAACAAAAAAATAGTAAGTACATTCTTGCTATTAAAATTCTAAATCTGCCAATATTCTTGCACAAAGAACAAGTAAAACAGTCAACCTCCAAACCTTCAGTAAGGCAGAAGACATTTATTCCTTCAAACCTCAGTAAAAGCAGGTAAAAATTAAGGCGTCAAACTCTGACACTTTAAGTTATACAAGTAAAAGTATTTAAATCTCTCAATTATAATTGGAAATCCTGAGACGAGACTTTTTTAAAGAGATAATTTCAAGTCCTGTGAGACAAGACTTTGGCCATGAGATGTGTTCAAGTCACAATCTCCTCTCAACCGTATTCAACCATGCATGCGGCCCTCTCACCTCTCATTCGTGTGAATGCTTTTGACAGACACAGTTCCTGCTCTCTTAGCTCTTATACGTTTTTAAGTTTTCCTCAATTTAAGTTCCTAATAAAAGAATACTTATTATGTCCAAATCTTATTGAAAAATTTAATTCCAAAGTATTATCAACATAAAAAATGAGTACACGGACAATCTTAGCACTGAGAAACGTTGAAGTCAAATGAATTAACGCCAAAAATGTTGATTGGTTGCACAGCAAATTGGTTAAATGTGTATCAATAGACTATGCTGAAACAGTTGTTGGTGATCATGTGGAAGATGAATACATCAACTTACAATATCCTGAAGAATATCTACAACCATTAACCTCATCCGGTCTTCCGCTGCCCAAAACTACTGCTGAAAGGAGGTTCCAAGAAAGGTAGTACATGTCCCGTGGATAACATTAGACACCAAAGGAAATCTTGATATGCCATTTTTATTAAAATGTTAACAGTTTCCCATTAAAATAGCTTTTGCAAAGACAATTAACAAATCACACAGACAACCATTCAAAAAAGTTGGCTTATTCACTCACGGGCAGTTATGCGTTGCATAGACACAATACAAGTCCAAACACAGAATCAAATTCAATGTGATATTGATGAAAATTGAATTCAAAAAATTGTTTTTACTGAAGTTTTACAGTAAAAGTCTAAGTTTAAAAAGTATTTGCATGTTAATTTCAAGTCCAAACAGAACGAAATCTTATAACATAACAAATAAGTCTAACGCAACATGAAACATAATTTACTTTCAAATTATTACATTTTACTATTTTTAATATGGTTAATTACTCACTGTAATGTAAAATAGTTCTATTATGCATATGTAACAATTTCCATAAAAATTACAATCTGTTTAAATTGTACATCCGCATCCCCATACACGAGCGGCTGAACCACAAAGTGGCTAGCGTGTAGTGCCGGCCCAGGGGTTGTAGAGTGAAGCGAGCAGGGCCCCCTAGTCATTTAAAAAGAATGATAAAGAAGAATTTAATAAAAATGAGAACAATAAAAATCTATATATAACTAAAATAGCCGTAAAAATGTGCTATATAAATAAAATGTATTATTATTATTATTATTAAGACAAAACAGCAGAAGCAACAAACTTCACATGATGCTCGGCTCATGTGGAATATGATTGGATAAATGTGAACAGAGATTAAGGTTATTAAGGTTACTCACAAAATACAGTAAATTAGAACATTTGGCTCCAGCAAACCCCCGTGACCCTGTGTTAGGATATAGCGGGTAAGATGATGACTGACTGACTGACTGAATAAAACAGACCCTTCAGCCTATCAATATTTGTCATTGTTCTTTGCCTAATTGCTTCAAAATAACATTACTTCAAGTCCTGAATTTCCCCATACTTTCACTATGTGTAGCTTGGTAACTTATTTCATGTATTCATGGTTCTATATTTAAAGAAAAACGTTGTAATATTTATACATAATTTCCTCTGGCCAAGTTTCCATTTGTGTCCCTGTGTTCTTGATGAATAATAGCTAAGATCCGCAGTATTAGTCATGTCACCTTTCGATGTCAGTCATTATCTAATCCACATAAAGCTGAACAGGGTCACAGGGGGTGCTGGAGCTTATCCCCGCTTTCATTGGTTGCAAGGCAGGAAAAAAAGCCCTGGACAAGGTGCCAGTCCATCACAGGGCAAACACACACGCACCCTCAACCTCACACTAAAGCCAATTTAGTATTGCCAATCCACCTAACCTGCATGTCTTTGGACTGTGGGAGTATCCAGCAGTCCACCTAGTTCTTCTCAGGACTTTCTCTAATGTTTTTGTGTCTTTGGAGAACCAAACTACTATATATAAGGCAGAATGTGTGTTTCACGCTGATGGATGTATCTCCACTGAACTCCATGTAATACCCATTTGTACCGGTAGTACTAGGGTGTTGTACTGTGTTAGCCATCATGGATGTAGTGAGAAGTCAAGCAAAATGACATCTTTTATTGGCTAACTAAAAAGATTACAATATGCAAGCTTTTGAGGCAACTCAGGCCCCTTCTTCAGGCAAGATTATGTGATGTGACTTCTCACTGTTTGTACAGGGGATTAGTACAGGCTGTTGGGATTTGAAATTTGACCAAAACAGGCAATGTGTGTTGTATGAGGGGAGTGTCCCTAAGAGGACTTTTTGGGATTTACCGCAGGTATTCAAACTTGTTCTTCACATTGGGTTTAGTCAGAGAAATTTTGGGTTAGAGCTGAATTTTTCCCCCTTGGAAATTTATTCAGTGACCACACCTGTACTTTATTCCAAAACCACCAATTGTTTATTCATATCTAACATTTATACTTTCTGCATGTAATACCTTACATTTACTTACATTAAATATAATTTACTGCAGATTTATAGTCCAAATTCTGTCCAAGTCACTCTGTAATGATTTGTGTGATTTTACTTTATCTGCTATTCCACCTAGTTTATTATAATCTGAAAACTGAACCAGCCCTGTTAGCTATGTTTTTACCTAGATCATTTATAAAAATCAAAAACAGCCGTGGCACCAGCATCGATCCCTGGGGGGTATCACTTTTAACACCATCTGCTCACTTCCTATATTTATGGCAGTTTTACACTATCCTTCACATTTCCTTTAAACTCCAGATTCTTTTAGTTTGATCATAAGCTTACCATGTAAAACCTTATCAAGTGCTTTCTGAAAATCAAAATAAATGATATATGCATTTCTCTGACTGCATGCTTTTCTTGCTTCCTCAGAAAATTCAAGCATATTGATGAAACTTAATCTCCCTTGTTTGAACCCATGCTATTTCTTGCACATGGTGCTAGACATTTTCCTTGACAATTGCTGCAAATAATTTATTTGTGATGTACATTAAGTTTAATGACTTATAGTTACTTGAATTGTTTCTGTATAAACGTTGATGCAATAGGATAGCAATGAATAGATTCTAATCTTGGAAATTTACCAATTGTGCAGTGTGTTTTGTAAAATACAAGTCAAAGGTTTGTATACTCACTAGGCTAACTAAGCACTCTAGGAAAAATACTATCTGGTTCAGGGAACCTGTTTGATTTCAGCCTTTTTAATCTAAGCAGCATTTCCTTCTCTTTCTCTCTGTCTCTCTGTCCAGTTTACAAAACACTGAGCATCTTATTGACAATCTCTGTTACAACCGGATGTTTATCGACTTCTTCATGTGTGAACATATCAGAACAATGCAGCGTTAGACTATTGAATGTTTTACTGACCTTTAATTCCCTCCTACTGTTTCTAATACATTCTCCTTGAACATTCTTAAACTTCTAAAATACTGAAAGAATCTCTTTGGCTTATCTTTCACATTTTGAATAATAATCCCATCCAACAACATAAAATCATTTTAACTGTTGCTCACATGCGCTTCTACGGTAAGCACCAGAGTTATTTGTCTTACATTATATGAATTTTAGGGACCTGTCCTATGTGTGACCTATTTTGTGTTCCTTATTTATGGAATTCTTTATAATATTTTACTACTTCAAAATTTGGGGACAAACTTTTAATTTTTGTTGAAGTTTTTGAATAAGCACTCCGCCAAAAAATTATGAAAAGAACTTTATTAAGGTCATAAGATCCTAAAGGTTCCATCACCTCTATCCAATGAATTCTGTCTTTATTATTACAAAATAATAAACCTTCTCCTGTCATTGATGCTTTAACATAAGATGTTAAAAACAGTCACTGATTACGTCTATGAAATCCTATTCTCCCGCATATCACTCATAATCTCAGATACTGTTTGTTTTGAGGAGTTTAACTATACAAATTGCATACTCTCACACTATTTGTTGTTCTTGCGTAATGCCTATTTAACAGCTTTGACAATAGGCCTACATACTACTTTTTCTGTGTTTACCTCTGTAGTACTAGAGTGTTGCACCTTGTTAGCCATTATGAAGGTTATGAGAAGTTAAGCAAAATGACACCTTTTATTGGCTAACTAAAACAAATATAATATGCAAGCTCTTGCCTCAAGAAGGGACTTGAGTTGCCTCATTAGCATGTTTACCTTAGATAAGGTAGACGGGGCCCAAACAATGGTTCAAGCCTCCTCTCCAAGTACACCCCTGTATCTTGTATATAATTATGTATATATGTTTCATGCTGTGTGTACATTTTAACATTTTTTTCATTGTATTATTATCAGCTATTCTGAGGAGACAGGTAAGAATTTCAGCGTACTATGCACGGTGTGCATGTTATGCAAACATGGCAAAAAAAAACTTGACTTGATCTGACTGAATCCAGAGCAGTGTTAACCACTGTGTCATCTCACCCCCTAACTAACAACATTCATCCATTTTCCCATTTTCAATGCAAAATTTCTTTTTCATGGTTATGGAATGAGACTTTACATCTAACAAGTTGGCTCTGCATTTAGGTTAATTAGAAAAAGACGAGAGAAATGCAAATCGAAGAAAGACAGAAACATTAAATGAAAGAATTAAGAATTTAATAGTAATCAGTCAATACCAACCTTTATATGTGTATATTTTTTTCTGTTTATGATGAAACCTTATTGTATTTGGAATTATTGTATTACACAAATCCTCAGTAGAACGAGGGTGTTGTTAGCCATTATGAATGTAGTGAGAAGTCAAGCAAAATGACACCTTTTATTGGCTAACTAAAAAGACTACAATATGCAAGCTTTCGAGGCAACTCAGGCCACTTCTACAAATCATAAGTGAAAGTTTTGTTAGAAAGAATACAGTGAAATTAAAATTGTATTTAAAGCACTTAGAACTAGCAAAACTTAATAATCATAAAGTGCTGGGAGGCAGAACCTCTCTTAGCAGCACAAGATTGGAACTTGTGTTATGAGTTATGGCTCAAGTTTTCTGAAGGGCCTGACTATTGCTGGAGACTTACGGCTTTCTGGGGGTAAGACCTTTCTTCAAGAAAGGCCTAGTATTGTGGGACTTTTTGTAGGCCTACCTTTTTGCTTTTTATGTGCCTTTAAAACACAACAGTAACCAACCATGAACAGAGCACCAATCCACTGCAAGGTAGACTTGAGGCCATCTCATATTTAGATTTTTTTTTTGGTTTGATATACTAATCCCTGGGGGGAAATTGTCTTTTCGCATGAGCTTTGGGGGGGATCAGAGATGCAAGGTCAGCCATTATACAATGCCTCTGGAGGAATTTTCAGGATAATGGCCTTGCTCGAGGGCCCAATGGAATAGGATCCTTTCTGGCAGTAACTGGATTTAAACTGGCAACCGTCTAGATACCAGCACAGATCCTTCGCCACAGAGCCACCACTTTTGATGAATTTTTTGATTTGATGATTTTGTAGTCTTCATTTAGTAAGTCAGAGGCAGTCAGCAGTCTCCCATGAAGGCCAGTTTCGTAGACTGACTTGCCCAGTAATTCACTAGTCCACAGTTCACTATGACAAAATCAAACAGTTTTGATTTTGTCTTTAGTCGTAGGGATGGGCTTTGCATTTCATGCTGATCTTTTGAAGCCTATGCCAACATGAGACAAAGGTACAAGCTATATAGTCCAGTCTCCTGAAGCCCTCAGGAAAAAACAGTAATCAGTGCAACATAGTGTCACCACCTTTATTTTAAATTATTATGATATATGCTTAATTAAAGTAATTTATTTCCCATTCATTAAAACTCATCTTCAATAATAAGATTGTTCTCGAGTGTGAGGCAGGATGACTCCTCATAGTAGCCTTGGGCACATTTGTAAGGAATTTGCCTTTCTTAATGACTCGATTAATATATTTTCACTTTTAAAATTTAACTCTATTATAGTTGTCCATCAGTGAAATTTAAAACAAGTGTATTTTTTTCCTTAAACTTCCTGACAGCTTATTCTTTTAAAAAAATTCTCAGAACTCTTATAAATAATTTGCTGTGTGAATCGTTTGTCATTAAAATTCAATTTATTTTCCATCCGGAGTTGTGACAATATATATATAAAGACAGAGCATGAAGAACTAAGGAGTATCCTGGTAACGTTATTAGAGCTGGCAGTCTCACAGTAAATTTGGACACATATGACTTCATTAAGTGTAATTGAAAAACCTTACTGGATGCAAAAGAAATCTGTAATCATGACTCTCCTTTACTGACAAATTAAATGCTTCCTTTATTGTTGTCGTCAATCATGAATACACAAAGCTGCTCCACACTGGTGAGGAGATTTATAGATCTTCTGGGAAAAGCATCAAGAAACCAATTTCAGATATTTCAATTCACTATGCAAAGCAATATAATATTATTCTGCTCATCACCAGCAGGAAAATTTCTCTCTAATCAGTGGCCACTAGATTTTAAAGACTTTATTCAAAAACTGTGCCCTCTAGGCTTCCCAGCATAGTGTATACTAATATTATAATGTACAGAACTCATATTGTGATACTGCAAATAGGCAATGTTAAAAGTCCAACATGATCTCAAGGTCATCTGACAGTCCTCTTCTGAAGGGTGATCGGTGCAGTGTGTGCTTGCCAATGAGCTAAAGTTCACTGAGGCCTAGCAGGTGGTTTTTTTTTTTTTTTTGCTTTGAACAAACAAAGGAGAGATTTTTACCTAAAGACCCCTGCAGTGAGGTAACTGGTACCAAATGTTGCCTTCTTAGGAGGTGGTGACCCATTAACAGGTCACATCCCAGAGTATTTCACAGTAGATCTAAAGGACATCAGGACAGCTGTCTCCTGTCACAGTGCACTCTTGGGATGAGAGAAAAAAGAAAGCACTTTACTATGGAACTTGTAGGAAAGTCATTGAAGCAACCACTGCCACTTTTATATTGAAAATTTCTGTCACACTTTATGACATGTCAAATGAGAAATGGAAAAATAAAAATATCTCATTGTATCTTTTCCTAAAACATGAAAGCAAATCCTTAGGTAAGTATTTGAAACCCAGTACATCACATAATAGCACACCTTTTAAAATGGAAACTGAACTGAAAAACAAATGCTAAAGGCAATTGCAGCTCCTTTTTACTGTACGTCTGCACTGTGATATAACACAGTTTAGGACATTGTCATAATTATAGTAATGGACTTTTTGTGTTGTAACATTTTTTGGGGTTTTCTGCTGTTAGTCAGCTAGTGATTTCAATATGAGGAAATGTGGCCCAATAATACTGGCCATACACTCAGGTCAGGTCAGGATGGGGAGCATGCACTGATACAGCTCATTGTCGCACCCACCACACGACAAAACAGCTCAGGATCCTGCTTGGCAACACCCCTAGGCAGACATGCAGTCCAGTCCCACCCTCTGGAAATGACCAACTGCCGCAGCAGGGGTTATGTGGTTGTCCCCTTGGCCTGGCCCGGCCACTTGGGTCCTCAGGAATGAGGATCCTGCAAGGCAGATCACCCTCAGGGAATCGCACCACATAGTCGTAGTACGGTAACTGATGCTCCCTCACAATGCAGGTAACATGCCTCATTCGGAACTCTGTGAGCAACCGCTCATTCAACACAAAGTCAAACCAGCTGTACCGAAGGATTCTCTGAAGAGACACAGTACCAAAGGAGTCCAGTCTTCCTCTCAGATCTCTGGATAGTGTCCATGTCTCGCAACCATATAGCAAGACAGGAAGCACCAGGACTCTAAAGATGTGGACCTTCATTCTTTTGCATAGATATCGGTAGCATCACACAACCCTTTTTAGTGACCTCATGAACCCCCATGTTCTCACAATCCATCTACTGAGTTCATAAGAAGAGTCACCAGAGACATGAATGTTACTGCCGAAGTAAGTAGACATCTCAACAAGGTCGACACTCGCTCTACAGACAGACAAACTGCTGATGGCTGTGTCTAAGAGGTCATTAAAGGTCTGGATCTTGGTTTTTATCCAGGACACTGACAAGCCCAGACACTCAGACTCCTTGCTCAGTCTCTTGAGAGCCCAGATTAGAGTCAAGATCATTGAATCTTTCTTCATCAACAGATGCCCCACAGCCACTGGACCACACGACCTTGCCCAACACTCAGTCCATGCAAGCATTGAACAGAGTAGGAGCTAAAAACACACCCTGGCAAACCCCAGAATCAACTGAGAAAAACGTAGAGGTTCTGTCTCCACTCTGCACAGCACTCACAGTACCAGTGTGTAGCCCAGCCATGATATCCAGCAACCTTGAGGGGACCCTGCGAAGTCTCAGGATGTCCCGCAGGGCAGCTCAATCAACTGAGTCGACAAATGCTGCGAAGAAACTCTGACAATATTTTGCAGTCTATGAGAACCATCTGTGATGATAGACATCTTTAAGTGTAAAACCAGACTGCTCTGGTCGCTAGTAGTTGAGCAAGTGATCACGGATCCTATTGAGGATGACCCTAGCAAAACCTTACCTGGCACCGAGAGCAGTGTTATCCCCCTATAGTTGCTGCAATCCAGGTGATCACCCTTCCCTTTTCAGACAGGAACAACAAGTCCTGATTTCCATTCGAGATGACAAAATGAGGCAAATATGGCTTGCAATGCCAGGGCAGCTGTTTTGTCTTGGTAGAGTACTTCCCCCTTTTGTATTATTAATATGTAGCCTTTGTCAGAATGCCTCAAATCTCAAAGACTTACCACTGTTTATAAGGTATTGTACATATAACTTTTCCCCAGCTTCCTTTCTACATTTATAACCTCAGGCAATTAGGTGTAGTAAAAGACAAGCAGGAGTTAATTTGGACTTTAAACAATGATTATTAATAATATTCATAAATAATAACAATATGCAAAGTACAAGTGAATACTGGCAACCATACAACCTGATAAAATGATGATGTGTAGTTTCAGGCAGCACTCAGACTTGTATTTACTTAAAATGTCTTTAGTTAAGTCCTCATTTTTGGTTGTCTTTCTTCAGAACAGGCCGCATGCCTGTCTCAATATGGCTGCCGAGCTGTGCTCTTCATTGTGTTCTTTTCAGTTCACGGTGTGTGAAATGCTCCTTCATCGGTCGTAAGGGAGAGAGAGAGTGAGGGTTAAAGCAAGCAAATTTATAAATTTTCTGTCCAACCCTACAGCCAATAGAGTATTAAGGTACTTAAAGGTTTCTGATACAAGCCAATTCCAAACAGCCATACTTCAGACCAATGGGGCATAGAATACCTTCACACTCACCCCCAAAAACACTTTTTAAGGTGAAGCTTGCCAGCTAAGTAGTCTGGTTTTCCTGTGGGGTTTGACTAAAAAAATCCTGCAGAGAAACACTTGCCAAAATTGTTTTAGGCACTTCCCCCAACCCTGTCATAAAATTTACTATCCTGACTTAGTCTAGGGTGGTGGAGGGGTAAACGTGAATGCTTCTCACTAAAGAAATACTAATACTAATACTAATTGCTTTGCCTAAGTTACAAATAAAAGCATACAAAATATTTATCAACTTATATGCAAAATTCACACCACAACAACAGCCTTATTACCAGCATGGAGAAGTTCACCCTGGATACCACAGATCCCTGCAGCCTTCCCAGCCCTCAGCTGGTTCACTACCTGTGCAATCTCAGTAAGACTGGGTGGTTTACAGCTAATTGGAGGATCAGCCTCAACAACCATGGACCCAGAGATATCTAACACCCTAGCTGGAGGGTCAGCTTTAAACAGCTGCTCAAAGTAGCCAGCCCAGCAGGTCACAAATGCAGTGTTATCTGTGTGAGGACTGTTCGTAATGCTTTGATTCCTCTGTAAGCAGGACGTGGGTTACTAGACCATACTGTATATCTAACAAACACCTCCTCATCTGCCCTCAAAGACCTCACAGCCATCCTTCTTTGTTCCCGATACAGACCATAGTTGCCATTAAACCGTGTGCTGTGACTCCTCTTGATGATATCCAGAGTGCCATGCGAGATGAAACACCTCCTTCTGGGGACACTGGTAACACCAAAATAACCTTCAGGGTCTTGTCACAGAAGGTCTCCCACATCACATTAGGATTGCCAGTCACACTCAAGTCCATAAGTTCCTCACACAAACTGTGTGAAAACATGTCAGAAACAGATTGATCTTTGAGCCTGTCCAAGTCCAGCCTCAAATTCCTGGTAAGTGGTAGCTTACTGGACCTAAGCTGGATCTTCAGAGTGGCAACAACAAGCCTGTTGTCGGAATTCACAAACTGGGCACTTTTGTAGACTCTGTAGTTTTCTAAGAGCCTCCAGCATCTGCCCATGAGGATGTAATCGATCTCCTTCACCACACCACAAATATTGGAATACCAAGTCCAACGATGCGGCTCAGGGCGCTGAAACCAGAATCCAGCGATTCGCAGCCTGTTACCTTTTGCAAAGTCAATGAACATGGAGCGACTTTCACCACAGTCACCAGATCCATTGGGACCAACACAATCCTCATAGTAAGCCCTGTCAGTTCCAGTGGTGCATTGAAGTTATCCATGATCAGAGAAATGTCACCTCACGGGCACTCATCAATCACCAAACAAAGTTGCAAATAAAATTTCTCCCTCACCCAGACATCACTCACTACAGTCAGAGCATACACTGCAGCAACATACAAGGCACTCAGAGAGTGCCGCAATCCGAGTCTCATAATATACTCATTGAAAGGAGTGACACCAGACACCATTGGAAAGAGCCGATCTGCTGCAGAAGTAGCCACTCCCTGAGTATGACAGCAATCAGAGTGACCAGAACAATAAAATGTGTACCCACCTAAAGAGATCTGGCCAGTCCTAGGTCCCACCTCAAGAGAGTGCTGCCACTGAAATGTGGAGTTTACACAGCTCCTCTGACAGCAGAGGAAGATGATCATCATTTTGGAGAGACAAGACATTCCATGTGCCTACCCAGATGGGCCACCTCAAAACTGGGACCAGCGTACTGCCATGCAGAGGGCAACGCCTCAGCACCACACCAGTTTTGACTCCCAACAGGCCTGACTCCATTGACTCTTCCGGGGATAGGGCTCCCAAGTGCTTTCCCCATCCCCTTCATAATGCGAGCAGCCTTCCCATGGGCAGCTGCAGCAGAGTTACCCACGCAGAGAGCAGAAAGGAGTCCTGTATGTTGTCTCAGAGCTGCATGAAGGTTTTTTATGATGGCTGGAGTGCCAATCCTGCCACCAACCCCAATGCTTTCCCTGCAAGTTGGAGGACCACTTACAGGGCCGGATGCAGTTTAACATCATTCCCAGGACAAGCCTAACACTGGGCGATTTTTAGAATTTGTGACCCTGTATTCGGATTCAGCGGGTTAGAAAATGGATGGATGGATGGGTGGTCAAGCGACTACTCACACTGCACGATAAAGTGTAGAAGTACATTTGATTTGATTGACTGCATGACATGGATGCAAATAGTATACAAGCACATGGCCCTGGTGGACAGTTTTGACATTTTGCAATAATGCTTTAGCCATTAAAAAAAAACAATATGGCCTTAGGCTTCTGAAAATGTCAACAAAGAAAAGAGCTGTGTTGCTGGTACAAAGAAAAGGAAAAAACATAATTGGACATGAGGGTAGTTGACAATATGATTTGTCTGTTTTACAGAGAGAATTGGAAGTATGAAATTTATACAGTTTACCATTGTGTGTTTATTTCAGGTTTTTCCAATAGACATTTCCTAAGTTGTTTTTGCCATTGGCCATTTAGTTGTATGTGTGTTGCTAAATGATAGCTCGGTATTTGAAATCGAAAAGGTGAAATGACCACGTCAAAAATAATACCCAACATACAAGGTACTATGGCTGCTGCACAATGAATTTCAGGAGATCTGATAATGACATCAGAAATTTGGGTTGTAAGACTACTCACACTACAAGATAGCCAAATGAATTTTCTGACATTACAGAAATTCCTCTGATCGTACGACAACCCAATTATAAAATATAATTTGACATCGAAGCCCATCTCATACTGCATGTGAAATAATGGCTGAAATTCTGGTAGACTCAGAAAATCTGTCTGCAAATGCAAATTGGTCCTAAAATCGTGCCAAAATTGCACAGTGTATGCCTGACATAATGGAGTATCCAGGGGGTTAATTTTGCATTCCATCAAGGGCTGGATCCTACATTCCACCTTTGAACTAAATAATGCTCACTATAATTAAGCATGAGAAAGCTGTATTCAGTGTGTTACGATTGCCACAATGTTCAAATGGAATAATCACAATGTGAGATCAGAATATGCACTCTCACAGGGTACTTGTGTGTGTTTTAGCTATTTGCATTACTGGCCTAAATATTGACAAGTGTAACATCGGTGCTGGAGGGCTGCTATGGCTGCAGTTTTTTGTTTCATCCCAATTTCTTAACGTGAAGTCAGTTATTGGTGATGAAGCCTTATTGGTCAATTGACATTTTAATGCTTCATTTTAGATGTCTCACTTGTGAACATGTCCCACTATTAATTGCTTATTTTGTATTTGAATGACTCCTTAAAATTCATCATGAACTATCTGGTTTAATCAAATATTTGGAAGGAAACTGAAGAGAAAAGAGTGAAGGACTGAGAATTTGTAATCAGTTTAAGGCTTCAAATCACTTGGATGATATCCTTGGAAAGGAAAAAAATATATGCTACAAAAACAAGAATGTTATTGGGAAGGTTTGATTTCTAATTAAGCAACTGGGTTGGAACAAAAATCTGCAGCCACTGCAGGACCAATGTTGCTCATCACTGGTCTATATTGTTATTTATTGAAAACATTAACAAATATAGATTGTTAAAATGGTTAGTTCATCTACGTCACAGCTCAAAAATATTGAGTAGTAGTATTGTCATGTGTACAGAGTACAGTGAAATTCTAACTTGCATGTCCAACCAACATAAAACCCACGGTCACTCTCTGGCACCACGACAAGCAGAAAAACACAAAACGTAATTTTAGTACATTACAGAACCAATTACAAAAATGTAACTATACTGTATAATAAAATAGAGCACATATCTAATCCAAGTGACCTGGGACATTCATCTCCTATTTGAGAAAGATGTGAGTTAGTTGGTATCTTTGAACTGAGTAAGTGAATGTGTGTGTGTGAATGTACACTGCAGTAGGCCTGTGCCCTGGATAAGCTTCTATCATTCTAGTTTTAAACTTTAAAAGAAATCAAGAAACATAAGAAATTCTTCAATAGCCAGTTCAACAGGTACGGTATGGTACAGCAACAATGCAGAAGAACCACTATAACTCCATAGTATTGCTCCTGTGGAGTGGGAGGGTATATACCAGAATTCCATTTGTATTCCATGTGCTGAATGAACCTCTGAATTCCGAAAAACAAAAAATAATGTATAAAATCAAATGTTTTTATTTCATGCATCAAAGTAAATGTTTATGAAGATATGAAGAGGCTTTCAAAGATTTTTAGTTCTTGCAAGATCTTGTGAAGTAAATTTTTGACAATTTTCATGTACTTCTTTCTTTTTTGCCCTTAAATTTTAGTGTAATTTCTTGCAGCTTTTGTCGTCACAAGTGACAGGAAGAAGAGTGAAGTTGTAATGGTGTACCTACAACATCCAGTATATTTAGCTGTTAACCTATTTAAAAGGAGTCAGACAATGCTTTGCTGTTTTTCTCACACTATGTAATTTCCAGAGAAAGCAAAATTGCAATAGAATATTCAATATATCAGTAGCAGCACCAGGATTTTATAAAGTGATGCACTTAAATTTTTCATGATTGGGCTTTTATTTTTATTATTATGAAATATACATTCATTTTTAAAATACATATAATTGTTAAAGCCCATTTATACCAAGTGGGGAACAGGGGCAGCATTTTTTGTGTTTTTTGCCTGTCTCCCTTTAAATTTAAATCAACAGGTAAATAGTGAAAATTAACTGACTGCCAACCTTCTAGTAAAATGTACAAGATACCAGCCCATCGCATTCCCAAATATTTATGTGTTATAATTTTAACCATCAGCATTAAATACAGTAACATCAAACAGACAGATTGTCCTTTTTGGCAACAGGAATGGCATTCATTATAATGTGTGTATTTACAAAGTGCTGCCCTGTGAGTTTTAATTCACTTATTTCTTGAACATGCTGGATGCCTAAACATTAGAATCCATGAGTGAATCTGTCTTCAGTTATGTTAGCACCAAAATGCCTACACATTTCTGCAAAAAGAACCATTGAATGTCCACATCTTGAAAATGCATAGATCTAAATACAGATAAGAGGAGAATACTTCACATGGAATAAGGTCATCAGTGGAGTCCCTCAGGGGTCTGTCATTAGAACGTAACTTTTTCTGACTTATATTAATGACATAGATTTTGATATACTTAGTAAATCTGTGAACTTTGCAGAGGATAATAAGAATTAGAGGACACAGAAGAGCTTTTTAAAGAGGAAAATTTAAAGCATTATAACAATAAAAGCATAATTATGCCAGATATTTTTCTATTTGCATTAAAGAGAACCTCAGCATAAAACAACAGTCAGGAATCATAGGTTTAGGAGTGAATCAGAACAGGATAAGGTTTTTTGAAGATAACAAGCGTTCAAAATTATGAAAAAGCTGAACGTGAAAGTGATGTGCAAAATTCTGCAGCATTAAATAGCATGTCTGGAGTAATGCAAAGTCAAAATTAGTGCAAGGTAAAGCAAAAATATGTTCGTTTACAATTGAACATCAGCCTTTTACTTCAGATCCTGTTTCAAATAAATTTGAAAATTATTCTTAGACATATCTGCGTATTTTTATACTAAAACAAAATAGCATATCACGTCATGGCCTATTTTTCTTGCTCCATTTTACAAGGATATGTCAAAAAGTACAGGAATATATCTGTTAAAATAAATACAAAAAAACACAGTTTACATGAGCAGCAAATTTGACAAATTCTCCTAGGTTATTAACAGCTAATCCAAGGGTAACACATGTCATGGCATTGTTCAGTAATCTCAGTGATACTGGACATGGATGGGCAACCTAATCATTCTTCATCAGTGACACTTGTGTAGCCATTCTTGAGCATACTGTATCAGTCCTTTTAAGTACACTTTGCACTTTGATATATAGTTTTCCAATCTGTGGACTTGTTCTTAAGTCAATTTTACTTTTTGTAAAAATTGATTGATTTGTATGGAATGATTGCAATAAAATTAATAAAACTTCCAAAAAAAAAAAAAAGTTTTCCAATCTGTTCTGAAAGTCAGTGATGGATCTGTTCTTCTGATACACTTTAAAGTCACAAAAACAAATAACAGCATAATACTCTTATTTGATGTATAAATAAAAAGGAGCAGCCATGTAAGTAATGGTATAACATGGCAACAGTTAACCAGGGTAGTCTGTCATGGCAAACTAGAGAAAGAAAGTCCGCAAATGCTTGCACAACTACTGGTGCCATGAACAGTATAAAAAAGTTAACACATTATTGCTAATACCCTTTGTATTTTCTCTCATATATTTTCTAATTTATCACTATTTGCGAGTTGCCTGACATTTCCCAGGTAGAAAATATACTGTAAATAAACTGGAAAGGTAAAAACTAATTGTATACAAATTATATATTACCAAACTTTATTACCCAAAAACTTTAACTTAGTATTTTTTGTTAGTACTGGAAATCATCTGTGCATGCAATATCTTGTTTTTTTTTCTTTCTGGTGCAAAGAACCCCACATTACAATAAAAAAAAAACTCTGTAGACAATTTGAAAAAAACTGTGAGGGAAATGTTTGATTAAAGTCAAATCTTATGAGCAGACACTGAATATGATTTTTCACTAAGTACATCCCCACCATCAACCTATGTGGCACTGTATCTTTGTTGATGACAACACTGCGTTATATCTTGCCACCTGCTGTGACCCTGAACCACCCCAACATCCCCTAAGTGAATAAAGTCAAAAAGTATTGTGATAGGTTGCATCACAGCAAAGCAGTGAGATGATAAGGATAACTAATTACTGTAAAGCTACTGTATTAACATTTAAATAGTTATGTAGAGATGCACTTACTTTTAGGCAGAGAAGGAAGTGCAGAGGAATGGGGACATGGAACACTACAGGACCCAGACGTACCGTGGCCAGATGAGGAAAGAAGAGCCCATGGTAATGCTGTGGGGAAAACAGAAGGATGATTTTGTGTCAGCATGGACTAAGGAGCAAGGCCTGGGTAAAAGGACATAGAAAATACTGGAGGGAAATAGACAGGTACTGCTTGCCCATGTTTTGGCGGTAATGCATGCAAGTGAGGGAACTCATTAGGAGAAATGCTTCAGGAAAGGGAGTATACTCTGTGGCTTGATTGTGTGCCGCTTTAGAGGGGTTGGATGTGTCAATAGGTAGGAACTGGTTGCAGCAGTTCCACGGTCATATAACATACAAGATAGGATGGTTGTTATTTTTCTGCTGTGGACAACCAGTCCATGAATACCAACCTGGAGGAGCATTGCTGTAAAGATAGTCTAAGGGCATTAAAGATGGGCTAAATGGGTGAGCTAAATGCCCAGTTCTTTTTGTGTAAATAGTCTTTCCAATCCTTTGTTTTTTTCTTGATTTTGAATGGGGAAGTAAGAAAGATTTGTTTTTGTAAATATTTTTCCTGTTTTGTTATTTGGTGTTTAATCTGGGCTGTGTTTGTTTCTAAGTGACACTGTACTGAGTTTTCTTTTGGAATATTTTCTTTTGATTGCATATTTTGGTTGCTATACCACTATAAATAAAATAAGCACTGTTTTTTTTTCTCTTTTGTATCTATAAATCTGTGTGTATCATTTCTGTCAACCACTGATGCTCTGTCATGAACTACAAGATGTCCAGGGTGAAGTGTGCATGGCTGGGGCACAGGGGCATCACAGGTATATGTCAGAAACCTGACATATGGTTAGAAGAAACTGTGTGCCAAATTTTAGGCCTGTGGTTTGAAAAACAAAGCTGTTAATAATGAACAAACAGTGATTGTGCTTTATAGATAATAAAAATTGTTAGTCTTGATTTAATGTTAAAGCAGACCAGTAACACAAGAATTACTAAAGCCTATGAAAAAACTCGTAAATCCGGCCCACCTTAAATCCCTTCGCACCTCTCCATCAGCGTCTTTTGTCTTGTAAATGTGTCGACCAACACAAGTAGCAAGCAGCCTGCTATACCACCCCAACCCCCCCTAATGCCGCAGAATGGGCAAGAAGTTCTTCCAGTTCAAGCCTTGATTATCTTGGAGTGAAGTGGTGGAGTTTTAGAGGGGAAATAATAGATTGTTATTTGGAATACATACATTTCATATGTGTTCCGTGTCTATAACAATCTATGTAAACACATTGTTAAAACAGAGATGAAATGATGAAATGTAGACACAAACTGCTTAATGTGTGAAGGTTTATGTCCAAATATCAAATAAACACTTTCACAAAAGTTAATTTTCACACGATCCCATGCTATAATTACAATTTGTTGTTACAATTACTTTTCTCAAAAGTAATTTCACAAAATAAATCAGCTATCTCATGTTTTAACAGTGGACAAGGAGTACTCAGCCTCGTGAAGTGTGACATAATTGTATAGGGTAAAGTGACCTGGAAAATCGATGTACCTTATAAAGGTGGTAATAAAGATACCCTTAAATTAAATAATGACACCCTAAAATATACAGGTAAGGGCTAAAGCCAGCAGCAGTTCCATGTGCTACATGAAAGCTGAGGATTAGCGCATATGTTTCCTTAGGAGATATAAGTTATCAAAATTTCCTGGTAACTGTGAGTTTTCAGGTGCCCTTTTTATACTGGAAGTCCTTTTATGATATAAAATGCTGCCCCTGACATTAAAATAAGAGATCGGTGGTGGAAGGGCAGAGGATAACAGGCTTGTTAGAAGGAAGTGGGTCTGGACAGAGATAGAAGTAAACAGGAGAACAAAAGGAGGTAAGAGATCAAACATGGAAGAGAGTGGAGTGAAAAGAAAGGAATTAGACAAAACACAAATAAGATTCACCATTTAATAGAAAGGCATAATGGGACCTGTTAAGGACAAACAGATGTTTTAATTGTTGAGTGTGCTTGTGTTTTTTCATAATTCCACATTTTCGAAGGCATTGATAAAATAAGTACAAAAAAGTGTGATGTTTGTGTGCCAGTTTGGGTTCAATAAAGGAGGCGGAGCCACAAACTTCCATTTTCCCAATTAATTTTTTTTTAGCCAGCATTTAAACTATAATATTATGTAGCTTATGGGCAAAAAAATAAATGTGGGATAGTTTGATCATGGTTTTAGTATTCAGAGCTGTGTTGTGGTTTATTACCAAAATGGAAAGTAGTTGCATAATTAATTTGTATTTTGTAATGTGACAGATGTTTAATTTTTGTTGTAAAAGTAATTAATAACACAGAAGAGGAAGGCAGATTGTTTTAAAATTATTTATGAAGGCTTTTTCCCTTCTACTCGCTTATGTCAGGGTAATGTCAGCTCTCTTTGATGCTTGTCTCATCACCTTCTCTCTCTCAACAGCTGTTTCTCTGCTTTGATGGGCTACAAATGATTGGTTAGTCTCCATTCTCCTGGGGATTAGAAGGCAGGCTTACATCAGAGGACGGCAAAAAGTGTTTTGTTTGCTTCTGTTAGACAGTGCCTTAAAACCTGCAGGCAAAGTACAGTAGAATACAAAGGAATCATCAATCTTGTAAACTTTGAATGTTTAAATGTTTGCTTTATGGTGCCAAACATTGGCTATGTTTCAATGAAATAATTTTGACAGCACACCTGAGGAACAAGTAAGAAGAGAAACTTCTGAAAAAAACAATGCAGCTGTTGTTAGACATGTTGAAAATATATATGAAGAAAGTTCGCCACCGACAAATTAATATTAAGAAAAGCATCTCTGTTATTCTCTGTATCATATTTTTCTGGGTAATTCTTCAGAATAATTTATAATAAATATAGCATCCATACGTTCGTGCTCCCGAATAAGTGTAACAGCCTATGCTGCCAATTAGTATTTGTATACTGCCAACAAGCACCCCACCACCTTAAGTTTACATTTACATAGGCTTACAACATTTCCCAGTCTAATGTCAACTGTAGACTGTTTCAGTCCAAAAATGCATCATTCTGTTCATGAACATCTAATGTAATATTCATTTACAAGGGCAATTAAACCAAAATAACAACAAAATTATCAAAAGTCACTAGCACTTATAATTATTTAACACTAGTTCTCCTGAAGAAGCTAATACAGCATTTACTGCATATTCTCAAATTTTGTGGCTCAAAAATACTGTATATCCATTTCTATTTTGTCTTTGCAGGGGTTGTACCAGTACAAGGAATTATTCTTAGCTTGAAACATGTGAGTGCTGTGCCCTTCCCTTTTTCCCTTATTCTATTTAATCTATTCAAGTCTTATTTTAAATAAACACTATCCAATAATTTTGTTATTAAATCAGGCCAATTTTACTTTTATGTAGCTTCAACTCAGTAATTTTAATATGCATTTTTTACATCTAATATGTAGTTGGATATGTCTTAATATCCTATTTGGCACATGCATAATTCAGTTTCATAAGGAATGGACACCTCTCCCACCAACCACTGGAGGTATTTCTTTAATCTGAAATTGGAAACATTTCTTACCTATGTGTTTGCTTTTGTAAAATCCAGTTTTCAATTGAAACACTGCTTCGGGATGTAGTATATATGATTTACATCATATTTACAATTGGACATCTTTGTGAGCTTGGGCTAGAGATAGTAGGATATTACATTTTGATTATTGTTAATATAATTCATTATATTCACAATTCAATGTTTAAAATGCATCATATTTAAAAAAATGTTGCTAAGCATTATTTATAAAGTCACTGTTTAAATAAATTTCGGCTCATCTTTATGTATGTGAAGAGTGTACGTTCATTCAGGAGATTCTCAGTAAGTGCATAGTTCCTTTAACTCAAATTACAATTAAATTTAAATTTGACATTAGAGTTCTCCACTGTGACCTTGAACAGGATTAATTTGGTTTGAAAATAATGAATATATCGATGAAAGTTCTCAAGACTGCATTATATATTATTACAAGTGGTTCCCAAACTCCGGCCTGGGGACCCAATGTGGTTGCAGATTTTTGTTCTGTTTCTAATTGGACTCCTAGCCTAATTAAGACAGCTGTATTTCTCTGTTTCTGTGTTTGGGGTCAATGCAGAAATTAGAGAAACAAGATGGTAATGTTTAATTATTAAAATGTACTAAACAATTTTTTAACTTTTATCAATATTTTCATCTTGATCTTCATTTTGCTTTTCCAGGAGTTCTAATTAGGGGGTCTGATGCTCAAGGAGTTGCAGACTTCTATCATTCTGTGTCGTTTGCTCAAGTGTTTGCTCTTCTTGTTTTAATTGTTATTATCAGGTGTCACACACGTGCGCATGGGAGGCAGCTAAAAGGCTTGAGTGAAGGCAGTTCTGAGGCATGCCAGGATGTGGCAGAGTGTACTGACTCTTTTTCTCCCTTCCCTGTAGACCATTCCCGGGAGATTCCACCTGGCTCTCTTGATGTCACTTCCGGGACCGAACCAATGGAAATAGACCTTACCAGCTCCGGCCCGTCTGATGTCGCGTCTGGGATTGATCCAATGATTGATGAAAACGTGCCCGATCCTTATGACCTCACTTCCTGTCTTCCCCTTTAAAAGCCTGCCCTTTTTCCCTTTTCCCTCAGTCTTGTTTTGGACACGGTTGTATGCACTTCAGTGACTCTGTATTTCTATAAAAAAACGACTTTGCAGCCAGGATACCAGATTATACGGGTGGCTGCCCCAAACCTTTATCGGAGTATGTCTCATTCTTGTGACACAGGATACAATGAAGGGAGCAAACTGCACAGGAAAATGGCAAAATAATAGGAAAAAAACAAAACAGAGTTAAGGATTTAAAGCCATAGAAAAAAATGAAGTATTTATAAATTTCTTATAGATGTAAAAATAATATTGCTGTGCTTTTCTGAATGCAGAATGATAGATCAGAAAGGTAAACTTGGTACCGAAATGAGATCTGTTATTATCACAGAGTATGAATCTGGTTGGGATATCTATCTATCTATCTATCTATCTATCTATCTATCTATCTATCTATCTATCTATCTATCTATCTATCTATCTATCTATCTATCTGGACAGAACTATGTAAAACTCTTAGACACACTTAATTTTTTTGTACATTTTAATTTAGGTGTTTTTTGTCTTCTGCATTAATGAGTTGGTAGAAAAGAGCAAATTTCAAATTTTCAAATAATTTTCCAAAAAATTAAATGTTACAGATTTTCTTAAAATTTTGTTAAAGAACATAGCATTAAGTAATAGAACAGATTTCAGAAAAAAAAAATTTGTAGGCATATACATATACAAGACACAATGCAGTGTCAAACACTTGAGCATCAGACATGTTGAACGGGTTTGGGTCCAAATGAAATAGTTATAAGGAAGGATTTAAATGTGACACGTCTTTAAACATAAAGTCTGTTTGTTCTGGAATGGAAGTGAATTCTCTGGAAGATTACTGACATTACGTCTGGTCTCTACCTGTCAGCCTTACCTCTTCTGCTTCCTCCAGAATAAGTTTCACTGTCACAAGAAGTCCAATGTCACTCTGGACCAGACAACTGACCATAAAAGATCTCATCCTCGAAGGAAGTTTTATTTAAGTGCTTGGCAAAACCTACAAATCGCTAGTAACACTTATGATTCTTTTTTTCTTACCTTTATCGTTTTTGTTCATCACTATTCCTTACACAGGGTAACCTGCGATGCCCCTACTCTTTATCTCTTTCTTTACTTTATTTCACAGTGATCATCCTACATTGGCAAGATCTCTCCGAAGCAAAAATCTTCCAGAAAACAGGAGTTTCAAGATTCTGAAGAAGTACAAGGAAACAGGCAAGGCTGAGGACCAGAAATGCCATGGAAACTGCCACATGGTGCAGCAGACGAGAGATACATGAAAATGATCAACTTTCAAAATGCAAAGCACTCCAGTGCTGCTTTCAACTGTAAACTGATGGTATCATTGGAACCATGATACGCCATCTGTTGTCCAGAACACTCTTGTCAGAAGTGGTCTTTGTGGAAGAGTTGCTGGTAAAAAGCCTTTCCTCCAAAGCTGACACAAAGCCAAGAGACTCAACAGCACACTAACAAATGGAGTGGGGTGCTGAACAACATCAGCAAGTGCTCTGAACTTAAAACATTTTGGCTCAGACAGGAGGCATTTTGTCTACAGAAGAGCTGCACAACACTGGATGGATGGAAGTCTGCCATGAACAGTGAAGCACAGCAGCAGTTATGTGCTGGTTTGGGGCATTTCTGTGAATGTTTTGGTCAAAATTAAATTGAATCCTCAATACTACAAAGTACAAGAAGACTTTCATCTATCACACAGAACCATCAGGGAGGTGTCTGATTGATCCCAACTTCATTCAGCAGCTGGATAATGACTCCAGACACACAGCCAAAGCCATAAAGATCTATCTTCAGCAGAAAGAAGAACAAGAAATTCTGCAACAGATGGTATACCCACCACAGAGTCCTGATTTCAGTATTGTTGATGCTGTCAGGGATTTCCTTGGAGAGCGAAATGCAAGAGGGACAGCCAGAATGTGCAGAAGAAATGAGGCAGGTTCTCCATGATGCTTTGAACAAACTACCAATCGATTTTCTTATAAAACTGCACAACAGCGTACCTTACAGAACTGATGCAGTTTTAAAGGCAAAGAGTAGTCCTAGCATTAATTTGAATTAGTTTTTCTTTTTTTACTATTTATTGTTCAAAATAATTTTTTTGTTATCAAGAATTTTTTATTTTCATTATTTTTGAAACATCTTCGTTTTATAGAATTTGTTACATGTGCCTAAGGCTTTTGCCTTTTACTCTATTTTTAGTGTATATATACATATTAATTGCTGCATTGTGTCATTTTCTATATATTTTTCTATTCTACAGATTCAAACCATGCAAACATTATTTAATTTATTGTAACTCATATCCCATATCATGTACACCGCCTGAAATATAATAATATCATTAAAATGTCTTCCATGGCTGGAAATGTAAATATTAAAGCAAGGGTAACATATTATTAAAATATTATCTTATTGCAAAATACAACAACTCTTCATAAAATCAGTTAAAAAAAATTCATACCTATGTAAAAATGTTGTCTAACATTCCGCAACTGTTATGGATGGAAAAATTTATCGTTCTTGCCCAAAGTTCTACTTGTTTCTCTCATTTTATTGAGCTGTGTGGCTAGAGCACATAATCATGAACTCTAATACATTCCAAACACTGACGAAAAGGGAGTGACTGTAATTTCCTTGATGCAGGAATAAATCATATTGTGAGGGTTTTACTGAAAAATTCTTATGGATATTTAAATCTGCTCCTTTGATTGCTTCAAGCAAAATGGATCACAAGGCCATAATTCAACAAAAGGGTTATGGCAGGTGACCCAGCTAGATATGATCTTGTTTATGTAGGGAATTGCTGAAAGATTACTCTCGATTGTCTTGTTAGGCTACATGATTAAAAACAAAGCTTTAATATCCAACTTCTGCACAGTGGCTGAAATTCATTTTTTTTTCTTTTTTTTTTCTGCGTCAACAGAGGATTGTTTCATTTAACATTTAGCCTCATACTGTAAGTATAGGAGCTTACATTAATTCAAACCATAGATTCCCTTAGGATTATGGGCATTAAACAATATCAAAATGATAATAGAAGCAGTGGAAATCATGCACAGACAGATAGTCTGGGATTAAGATCAAACTGATCCCTCTAAATGCTTATACTTATCACTGCTGTAAGACTATTGTTCAAGGGTTTTGGCTCTGTAGTCTGTTCTCTGCAGGTGTAACAAAGCGTGTAAGAGAGGCCAGTAGAGACAAGTGGCCTACTTTTACTAGTCTGGCAAGGCAGAGCACTGGCGTGCACAAATAAATGCAAAAGGTTTTAGACTTTGAATTTTTGTAAAGCTGCCACATTGCAGTCACTTGCAAAATGGTCTGCACCCAGTAACGTGATATTTAAGGAAAGCCCCAGCTGCAGCCTAGGCTTTTTTTTGAAGATAGTAATGTTTATTACATTTTAAAGGGACTATTTATAAATACTATAATTTAGTAACATATGCATTACAGTATATGAAATGGAGGAATCATTAATGATGGCATCAGATGAGGTGTTCCGGGCACGTCCAACCGGGAGGAGGCCCCGGGGAAGACCCAGGATACGCTGGAGGGACTATGTCTCCCGGCTGGCCTGGGAACGCCTTGGGATTCTCCCGGAAGAGCTGGAAGAAGTGGCCGGGGAGAGGAAGTCTGGGCCTCTCTGCTTAAGCTGCTGCCCCTGCGACCTGACCTCGGATAAGCGGAAGAGGATGGATGGATGGATGGATGTTTACAGGAACGTCCTGATTCATTCACTTTCAGCTGGAATGTTTAACAGATACTGTACTTCTAAATATTATTGTGCAATCCTTTTTCATATGGTGGTCTTTGTCTGGTCTAATTTACCACCTTACATATTGTAACTAATGTCAGATTAAGGATTTTGGAACATATGGGAATTTTATAAATGGTATGTTTATAAAGCAGTTATAATAAAAAAGTGCAATCTGTTTAATTCAAGGGCCTTTAATTAAAAAAAAAATCCCTTTTATTTCTCTATTATATTTTGCTTGCAATAGCATTTTATCTTTCTATGATACAAGTTTAAATACCTTTATACCTTCAAACTAACTTATTTAATGGTTATAGAGATTAGAGACAATCCTGGATTGAATGCTAGTTCTTTGCAGGGCACAATCGTGTAACCAAATGCCAATTAGGAGTCAAAAATATGCTTGAAATGTGGAAGAAAACTAAAATACCCAGAGAGAAATCTGTAATCTCTTACTTTTAGATCTTTCAGCTGTCTAGATCATCCAGCTCCAGTAGTCATACTTGGATTAATGCAATCCAGTAAATTAAGAGCTGGACAATGGTGAATCGTTTTTCTATTTCTTACTTTTTCTTCCTCTCTTCTCATTTCTGTCTTTACTGGCAAAGCCACCCCTGGTGGTTTATGGTCCCTGTGTTACCCTTGGACTGAGAAATAAGCTTTCTGTTTCTCATGCTTCATAGAAGATATATAGTAGGTGGGTGAGGTGGGACTGTGTGCGACTAGCAGGGTGCAAAATGCAAAAAGTACAAACTGTCAAACTCATGTCTGTTTGTCTGTCCGTATTAAACAACTCAGCTCCCAGTAGATCTGTTTCAATGAAATTTGGTACATTTATTCTTCAAGCAACTTTACCAAGGGAAGTTCAGTTTTTGTTGTGATGTTTTTAAAAGACTGGTGGTGTATAAAGTTTTGCAATTGAAAAAAAACCCCTTAAATTTCATTGCATTGATGAATTTTTGCAATAACCTATTTAAAAAGAGACACATTCTATGTGTTAAGGGTTAAACCAATTGTTCCAGGATTATTGCAAGTAGCAAAAATAGCAGGAGATTTTAATGGAAGCAAGATGTAGTCAAGGTGAGAGACAAAGTAATAACCAAGGAATTAAAGTGGATGGAAAATTCAAAAGCCAAGGAGAAAGACAAACATTCTAATGTCGGGGATCAACCTACCACTAGGGCCTTCTTGGAAATAAGCTAAATATACTAAACAAAATGTTTTTGTATCTGCCAAGGGATAGTAAATGAAACCGTTGTATATTTATAATTTCAGCATCACATCATTATCATTAATGGGGTGATGTCTTTAGCCAAAATCAACTTTTCAGAATATGATCAAAATAAAAATTAAAATGTGATCTGCAGGTCCAGAAATACACAAACACATGCAAATAAAAACTAATATTACACTCTGTAACATCAATACGGTTTAATTTACTGCTTTATATTTAATTGATACATGGTAGTTCAGCTCAATTATTTTGTACATTTCCTTTTTTACTCATCTGATAGCTGCTTTGGGTGGCAAAACAGATCCAAAGTGCCGGGAAATTCATGAACGGCAGTGAACATACCTTCATGTAAGCAGCTTGCACAAACCTCTGCAACACCAACTGACTTTTACTGCTTGTTCAAGCTGTGCCTGGTCAGTTAAATAACCTTTGTAACCAAAGTCACCTAACTTATTTAGAAATGAATGGATGATGAATAAAAACCCGACAATATCAGATCCAGTTTTTGCAGAGTGGAAAAACATTTACTCATTATTAAACTTAAACACTAAAAGCTGCTGCATTATCTTAAGATTATAATTATTTAATATTTCACTGACACTATACATTATTGGCAAAATGCCACTATGACTTGTTATCCTTCATGGTCCAATTCAGTCAAAAATTGTAACTTGAGACTTTAACATCGATTTAATTACAAACTCTTTGACCTGTGGAAGTTCCCACTCCCATATTTGAGACCATATTCCTTTTTTTCCAGTGGATCACAGTTACTAATGAATTAATTAAAAAAACAAACAAACAGAAACGTACTGCCCGTAAATTCTGCAAATATTATACTATTGTTTGTTATCTTTGAAAGTACTCCACTAAACTTGGAACTCAAATCATTATATTTCACCAATACAATTCTCAAATAGTGACTCGAGCGAGTAATACTGTTTTATTAAAGTAATTTCTTTACAGAATAACATATCTCCAGAAATGTCAACAGGAACACCTTGGGAAACCAAGATACCTGCCCTTTCTTATTTCACACTCCTCTACTAGTCATTTCATTCAAATTTAGTTGCATCCATGTAATACCATAACAGTACAATTTCACAAATCCTTTTTTTTTAATTAAAAGCATATAGACCAAAATGAAAGAATATTTAAAAAGAAGGACAGAAGAAATTGCTAGGGGTTTGAATCAAGAATTCCCGAAACTCTGACTTTTCATTGGAGCTTTTGACAAATTGTGTTTGTAAATTTAAAATAAAGTTTAATGCAATCACATTCACAATATTTTGTTGTCATTTCAGTCTTGTAATACTCTTCAAACAATTTCATATCAAATTTCAATAAGAATATTATACAAATAATATGCACTTTATCTATGCTTGAAAATCTGCAAGTGCTAAATCTTCAGCAAAAATGGCCCTGGTTCTGCATTTCTTTCCATTTTGCTCAGAACAATAGCCAATAGAAAGAGTTTTGTTTATTAATATTTGAAATATTCATGATTTTAATCTGTGCTGTTGACCTTAATCAAAACATATTTGAACAGCAATACCAATCCTGAGTAACAGTCGTAACTTTTAACAAATTAGTAATTGAATTTAGGAAAAGACACTTTTTCATCACCGAATTTCAGTTGTAACTGCAAATCTCTAGTACATGGCAGGATCTGACATCTGAAAAGACCCAGCCCTTTGCTAATTCAAGGTACCATATCAAATACACTAACTTTCCTGCTCACATCTGACTTGTGTAATTAAATTTAGATAGATAGATAGATAGATAGATAGATAGATAGATAGATAGATAGATAGATAGATAGATAGATAGATAGATGTGAAAGGCACTCCATAATGATAAGTGCTGCTTCAGTGTATATCCCCAAAAACAGTGCCCCCACCTATACTTGTTTCACCAGCCACCATTGGTGTATACACACACAGACCAGAATGAATAAAATGAAAGAATATTCTAATAGAAAGAAAACATGTAATTTGCAGTCCCAGTGAGGCATTACACAAGGACCTTGCTGTTGGTATAAAGGAGCCCCAGTAGCATTTCTTGACACACTTTAAATGAATAATTCAATGACTGAAAGTACTCAGTGTTAGTGTGTCAGAGAGAGGATATGCAGCATTGTCCAAAATGACACTCAGTTTTGATTTAATTTTCTCCTTTGCTACAACCTCCAGGGGGTCCTGAGTGTGTCCTATAACTGAGCATGGTCTTTTAATTAGCTTGTTGATTTTTTTGGGCCTTTCTTGGAGAGATGTTACCTGCCCAGCACACCACAGTGTAGAAAAATTGCACTGCCCATTACATATTTGCTGAAGATGTAAAGGATATCACTTCCCAAATTAAAGGAATGGAGTGTGACTTAGAAAAAGAGCCTGCTTTGCCCTTTTTTAAATAGTTACTCTTTGTTACAAGACCAGTCCAACATGTCATTGATGTGGCCTTCCAAGTACTTGTGGGTGTGCACCACTTCATGAATCATGGCCGAACATCCAGGCTCTTTGGTGTGGTGAAAGTCAGTAACTATTTCCTTGATTTTGCTGAGGTTAAGATGCAGATAATTCACTTTGCTTCAAGAAAGGACGTTCTCCACCTGACTCCCATTCCCTGTCTCTTCCCCCTTATCCATACATTCCGTAAGTGCAGCATCATCTGAGAATGTCTGCAAGTGACGGGAATGTTCCTTGTGGTGGTCCTGTGTTGCTCACATCCGTATCAGAAACACAGTCATTCCTTGGGTCTTTCAAACTGTGGTCAGCCCAAAAGATTTCACTTATACTGGCATTATAATCATCAAAAGTTGAATATAACACGCTGGCTTTATAATCTTTGAAGAAGAGTACAATTTTAATAGTGTCACTTTTTTTCTTATGAGGAGTTACTGCCTATCTTTGTTTAGAAAAGCCTTCACAAATACACCCTCCATGTAATGTATAACTGATACCATGTTAGTGACCTAACAAAATTGCTTCTGTTTTGTGAATTACATTATTAATCACTTAAATGTACTAAGGTATTTAATGAAACGTCCATTCATCCATTAATTTGATTCACTAGCTTGGTCATGGTTGCAAGTATGCAAGATAGGGCACAATCACACATAAACATACCCACCCACGCACGCTCACTCATACTAGGCCAGTTCTCCTGAATGTCTTTGGGATGTGGGAGGAAAACTGAAGTATCCATAAGTGAGCCCAGGCAGGCATGGGGAGAATGTGTAAACAGGTATAAACAGGGAATTTGATCCTGGACATTATACTTATAAATTGATCATATCAGTAGGTGGTGTATAATACTGCATAATGAGAAATGAGTTGTAGATGATGCATTATCATCTCATATATTTAGTCAATTAGTTCAAGTACATACACTTTCAAATACATACATCCTACAACAGGGGTTCACAACTCCTCTCCTGGAGGGCCACAGTGGCTGCAGCTTTTCATTCTAACCCTTTCCTTAATTAGTGACCTGTTTTTGCTGCTAATTAACTTCTTTTGAATTAACTTTAAGTAACTGTTTTTTTAAGAGTTCTCCCCCTGAATTTCTTCATCGTTCCTCTGAATTGCTTCATTTCTTTCCTTAAATAACACCCAAACAGAAATTAAATGTTAAGTCAGTGAGCCAACAGAATACCAACTAAGTCATGGCCTGAAACTCCAACCAATTTCACTCCAACCAGTTGCTTAATTAGGCTCTGAGTCTTGTTGTTAATTAAATCCATTCTTTAATTCCATGGCTTGTTGCTGCTCTCATTGTGCAATATCAGACATTTCCAAAATTGTTGATTTTCTCTTTTCTAAGACCACTGTCAAAATGTGTTGGGGACCTGAGCAGATCAGTATCCCTGAGACCTTCACCTTTCTTTATTTTCAGATATTGGAGAGATACTGAGTTTATTGGGAGAAGGATGTTAAGGATAGAGCTGCCAGGGAAGAGAAAAAGAGGAAGACCTAAGAGAAGGTTTATGGATGTGGTGAGAGAGGACATGCAGGTGATGGTGTAACAGAGGAAGATGTAGAGGACAGAAAGATATGGAAGAAGATGATCCACTGTGGCAACCCATAACGGGAGCAGCCAAAAGAAGAAGAAGAAGAAGTATGATCAAAAATGTTGGTCATGTTTTGGTGGTCAACTTTTGGTTCTTTTTGTATGTCACTATTGTTTGGCTACTAATTAATGAAAAAGAAACAATTAAAGGGTCTGAGTCTTCAAGAGCAAATCAAATAAAATTACTTCAAAAGAAGTTAATTAGGAGCAAAAACAGGTCACTAATCAAGAAAAGGGTTAGAATGAAAACCACTGGGGCCCTCCAGAACCAGAATTGGGAACCCCTGTCCTACAGTATATACAGCATATTAATTGTATGTATTTTTCCTCCCGTAGTCTTTCCCAAGTTAAGGTGCTCAATGTCACTCCAATCACTGATTCCTTTGAAAAAAGCAGGGAGCCAAGTACAGCTGGAATTGATATCTAAACTAAGCTTAATTATAGCCTTTCTTGGCAAAGCTTGATCATAAAATCTAACTACCAGCTGTGTGTTCCCTAGAGGTATTGTCACCTGCCCTTGATGGTGGTGGTGGATGAGGCAGCTGCATGGACGAACCCTTCAGCTCACCATGAGAAGTAAGGATAAGCTGTTAACAGCAGGCATTCCCTGGATATCAAACATGGTTTTGAATTTTCTATTTCATTCTACTATGTATGTGTGAAAATAAAACTTCTATAAACCTATAAACCATTTCAAGCATAAATCACATTGATATACTTCATATTGATTACATTTGGTGCACACTGCAGCAGCACAGTTTTGGTGCATACTTTATCTTTGGTGTCTCAGTTACTATTATTATTTACATTTTTCTTTTTTTTGCTGTTCAAATTGAGTATTTGTGAAGGTAATTTAATGTTGAGAAACTCAGTGTATTTCAGGTGCAAATTCAAGTTCACTTTTATTGCTATGTGTACACACTAGTGACAGTAGTGTAAAATAAATAGACAATGATTACAATACTGAATATTAATACATCATTTATATAACAAATATCAGGTAAATCCTGGATTACAAGTCTCTAAAGTAAGTACCTGGGTACGGGTGTACAGATGAACAAAATGCTGCTCAGGTACATTGTGGTCTAATGCTTACAGGGCTTTATAGCAAAGCTGCCATGTCCTGGCTTAAATGACCAGAAGGGATATAAATTCCCAATTCCTACTGAGATTGTACATTTATATTTGTCAGTTTTCACCCACTGATACAGCCGAATACAGAGCTAGATACCTAGTAAAGCATCAACAATAACTTATTTATAATCACTGACCTTGAAACAGTGCAAAATAAAACACCAGTGGAAATTTGACATTTTTAATCAAATAAAGATTCAAATATCAAACATATTATCACATTCATGTTCAGCAAGCTTGAAATAGCATAAAACTACACTCCACATACCTGTATTAATGACTCCCATTTTTCTGAAGTTTTGTTAAAAGTAGTAACTTTGATCCCCTATATCTCATGTGGCGAACAGTCGGGTCCCATGCCTGGCAGGGATGCCCCTGCTGCATCTGTTCCAGGGGAGCAACCATGGGCAGCTCAATACTTCCCCCGGGACGTTTGGTGGCAGCCTCCCTGGCAGACGGTGATCCCCCAGCCTGTTGCATGGCTCCATGGGAGATGCTAGGGGAGCTGCATGGAGTCAGCAGCCCGGCTGGACAAATCTTCAGCCCCACCCGGAAGTGCACTTAGGACCAGGTGGGCTATAAAAAGGGCCAGCTACCACCACTCAGGAGCCAGAGTCGGGAGGAGGAGGAGGACTAAGCTTCAGGAGGAGTGGTGGTAGAGAAGAGAAAAGATTGTGTTGGAATAGTGCTTTGTGGACTGTGTATTGCCTGTGGGTCATGGGGAAGATGTGTGCCCATGGGTGAAGAAAAATAAAGTCTTTATTAGTTTTATACGTGTCTCTGTGTCCATCTGTGTCGGGTCAGGTGCCTATATAGTGCCTTGTTACACTAATTTTGTACAGATTTCGGCCCAAATGGATGGACCGGGATCCAGCCTTGAGTCTTGCTCAAGGGCCCAGCAGAGTAGCATCTCTTTTGGCAGTGATGGGGATTCAAACCGGCAACCTTCAGGACAGTCACAGTGTGTCACTTAATTAAAAACAAAAAAAAGAGAGAAGCAAGCATTGACCAAATACAGCCTTACTAACACTTACAGATGAGGTAGTGTCATCCCACACAACATAGAAATATACTTCTACCCAAACTCTAAGAAACTAGATGCAAATGCCTAAATACTATACATTATTTTAAGTAAAAGAATGTAGTTACAAGTCATGTAAAATTACAACTATTATTTGCTAACTAAAAAAAATACAATATGCAAGCTTTCGAGGCAACTCAGGTCCCTTCTCCAGGCAATCTTTTATAAAGCTTGCATATTGTAGTATTTTTAATTAGCCAATAAAAAGTGTCATTTTGCTTAACTTCTCACTACATTCATAATGGCTAACACCCAAGTAAAAGAATGAAATGAAAGCAATTTTAGTGACAGATAATAAAGCTGCTGGACCTGCATCTCTATATGATGCTCTATACTGTATCAGTAGTACCCTACCTAGAATGAAGGACACAGAGTTCTTTTTATATATTAATTTTTATAAACCATATTGACTCTCAAAAACCTGATTTGGATTAAGAGGGTTTGAGAATGATATGTTATATAGTCTTTTTTTTTGTTTGTTTGTTTATATTTTTGTATTTATCTATGATTATGTAATCATTTAATTCACTATTAGTGATTCTACAGCTAGGCCTTTAAGTAGTTTGACCTAAAAAAATTAAAAATTTAAAGAGCACACAAATTTAAGAGCTTCTGGGAATTAGTGAAAAGCTGAATGCAAAACACTTTAATAATTGTTTAAATGGTCAACTAAATGGTGGTTTATTCATTGCTGGCAGCACTGTTGGCAATGCACACAAGCTTTACAATTAAATCAGAAGAATCTTGTGTCAGCAAATGAATGAGTCAGTATTTGAAATGGGATATAAACTGGCAAAATCCAACAGTGTTTTCCTAAAGCACAAGTGCCTGAGGTGCAGCATGCAGACACCAGTCTGAAACTGCAGAGTCCAGGCACAGAAACCAATGCCTACATTTTCTTTTTACATTCCATTTTACAGCTAGTGACATCACAAAGAACTTACTCTTACTGTGTCGTTATTTGCATAGTTAAATGCAGTGATATGTGTTTATCTGTTCTTCCATCCATGAACCAAACTTGCATATTCCAATTTAAGATTCTGAGGAGCTATAGTCAGTTCTTGTAGCATTAAGCACAAGGCACAAACCATCTACATTGAGGGACAAGAACCATTTATTCAGTGTCCAAATCCACTTAATCCAGTTTTAAAGATTTGAGTAAAATAGAGGTGTTGTAGGATACGCTCATGCACACACTCAGTGTGATGGTGTGGGTCCTACTCTATACTCTATCTTCCCTTTTAGGAGCCTCTCCAACCCAACACCAGTGGTAATGTAACCGGATGAACTGGTCTGATGGGAACAAATCAAACTGAGCAAGCGGATGGTGGAATAAGGTGCAAGTGTTTATATTAAAAACCAAAATCAAAAACAGTGTCCAAATAAATATTGCAGTGCTCAATAAATAAATAATCCATAAATAGGTAAAAAAATCTAAAAGTTTAAAACAAGGCTAAAACACGAGAATAATCTGCAGCAGGCATTGGGGCCACACCAGCTCCTTCCCAGTCTCTCCAGCTCACCCAAGGTTTGTTCAGCTGAAGAGACTTCAGCAGTTCTGGTCCTCTTGCTACTGAACCCCATCACATGCAGGTGCAACTTGCCCCAATTACCCCCAATTATCAACATCCCGCAGCTGTTCGATCGCACCCACGGAGACTGACACGGCCAAATGGATTATTTGAAAACTGGCCGTTCAATCAGAGCCATGGACCCGATACATCACACCTGCTAACCTAATTTGTGTAGGAAGAACACCAGAGTATTTGGAGAAAAAAATCATGCTGACTCAAGGCAAATGGACAGACAGTGAGCACACACAAAATAAAGGTTATCCTTTTATTTTAGAGCGAGTGGTCTTTACAGAATGAGACCAAAAACACCAAAGTGTATTAAAACAAAGGTGTTTTATTAAATAAGTAATTAATACAAATTGACAGCGAACTCAGGATATCAGTGAAAAAGGGAAAATAATAAATCTATCAGCTGTCTTGTCCCTTAACTAATGTTAAGGCCAAAGAGAAGAGCAGGCCAGTTCAAAATCTGACAAAAGCAAAGCAAGCACTGCAAGAGCCAAAGAAATGTAAAAAAGACCTGTCGAAAACACAAAGTATCAGAGGCAAAATGTAAGCAAAATGCCTTCACAAAGAAAAAAAATATGTTAGATAATAAATACAATAATTAGATGATAACAATAATGTGAAAAATTTAACAAATAACATCTTTAGTATTCAGAATCATATGACATATCAATATGCCATTTAGTGCAAATACCAAAAAAGCACTCCAACACACTCTGTTCTCACTTCCAGCACCTTCTCTCCATTATCCCTGCATCTCTTCTTCCTACTAGCAGAACATTTGTCTGACTCTCTTCATAACTCCAAGTTCAATGGCCAAACAGCCAGGTCAAGTCAAATCAAGTTTATTGTCATGTGTACATCGTTTCATGTCTTCTGAGAATGGTTAACAAAAATAATGTACCAAAAAGGGATACAAACATACAGAAAAATTATACATGGCATGCAATTTATACATACATGTACACATATATTCAATATATGTATTGTGATCTATGCTGCAAATTCGTGAGAGGAGCAAACCAGGTTGCCCCGTTTAATGTAGAAAACAATGTATTTAAATATGTTGAGTTGATCTCTTGTGTATTTCTTCCAAATATTTTACAACCATGCACGTGACTTAGCCATTTTTTTGTTTTTTCTTCTTAAAGCCACTATGGCAGATTTTCAAGAATAATGATCGTGTTTTTTGACCTTGGTAGACATGTTCATTAAGAGTTTGTTCTCCGTGGACAACATTACACTGAAATGCTAATGCATCTATGGGAAAAAAAAAGGTCCGGAGAAGTGGCACACTCAAAATTGAATTTTGGTCCATGACAACGTGCCTGCATGCACCGCATTGTCAATGAATTTTTGACCCAAAACAATGCGTTTGCTGTTTTGCACTTCTCATATACACCAGATCTCACTCTCTTTGACTTCTGAGTTCCCCAAATTGCAATTTAGACTGAAGTGAAGATTTGCTATCATGGAAGAAATCCAAGAAAAAAACACACTGTTCCTGAATCTACTAATGTGAGTATCAAAGCTTCTATAGGATTTGTTAGAAGGAAGTAGTGAGACACATACTGTGCTGGATTGCTGAGCTTTTTAGTTATACTGTTTGCCTTTTTAATGCAGCAACTATTGTATATTTCCTGAATGGTAGGCAACAGGGTGACAATAATTCGGTGCTGCCTTCACCATGCTCTGCAGTGTTGTACTTTCATCAAGCAAGCAGGTGCCATACCAGAACTTGATGTTGCCAGTGCTGGTAAGCCTTTTTCACAAGAGCTGCGCCTTCTTTAGTTCATTAGGGATGGCCAATCCAAGGAATATAACACTGCTTAGCCTGTCAACAGCATCCCCACTGATGTAAATGGCAGTGTGCTTGGTTTACTGATCTTAACAGTGAGACTGCTGTCATGGCACCATTACACCAGTAGATAAAACTCTTCTCTGTAATCCCTCTCATCAGTTTTGGGGATCAGGCCTTTGATGGTGGTGTCATCAGTAAATTTGATGATGGAGTTGAAGCTGTGTTCGGCCACTCAGTCAGAGGTGAACAAGGAGTACAGAAGTGGTTTCAGCATACTACTTGTGCCATGCCTGTGTGCAGACTCACCACAGACGATGAGATACTATTAGTCCACACATGCTGAAATCTGATGGTTAGGCAGGTCAAAATTCAGTTGTAGAGGGCTATGTTCTAACCTGAGACATTTGGTGGTCAGCACAGACAATTCAACAATATTCAGTGCTGAGCTGCAGTTTTACAAAGAGGCCAGAAGCAGCTTTTACACACCTGTCAAGAACTACTTGTGTATGGTGTCTTGGAATTATTTCCGGCACCCCAGATATTTGTATAGAAACCTTGGAGTCATATGCCTAGAACTCCCAGTGGTAGCCCCATGGATTCTTGCACTTTGGGTAGCCTGACTACCATCTTATATATAAATGTCTATGCATGGAAGTGTGTGTGTCTGTCTGTCCAGACTGGAAGTGCGAGGCTACAGCATGAAGCTCAAAGTAAGCCACTCTGTCGCCAAAGTGAAGCTGCCGAGAAAAGAGAGAAACTTGCTTAGCCGCTAATACACAAGCGAGATGAGCACATCGGCAAAACGGTATTCCTTTTACTTTTCCTCACGCCACTAAAACACAAGCAAGGCGAGCACATCGGCAAAATGAAACCTTCTAGGAGAGAGATGCCCAGAGTAGTTCCTTTCAATAACCTGACATCTCTACATTTCAGTTTTTTTTCTGATGATTTCAATAGTTTCTAGGAACCTGAAGTCTTTTTACAGCATGGGCTTACACAGCTAGTATTATATAACAGGAAACCAGGCACAAGGAGCAGTTCTTCCCCACAAGCGTTAAGAAGTAAAATATTTAAGATGTAGGCAAAAATGTGTCACACAAAGTAACATTCTGCTTTTCCAAAATAAAGAAAAATGCATATATATGACAACAAATTAACATAAATGATGCTGACAATATCAACAACATCAGGCTACAGGTCAACCAATAAAAAAATAAACAGATCTTTGTGATGGTTTAGTTGGTTTCAGATGTCATTTTAACCTGAAAATGCAAAACATTATTAGAATGCTAACATTATGCACAGCACTAATGCTTTGATGTTCTCGGCTCTTTCTCACCTGCATTTGGATCTGGCAGCAGGGCTCATTTGACTTTGCTGTTGTGAAGCATAACCTTGGCCTCTAGGCTCTTGTCTTGCTATATCCAGATGGTTCATAATGTCTGGTGAGATATCTTTACTAGTCACTTAGATATTTCAAAATGTAAAAAAGACATGTAATTTCAATTAACTAATACAGCTTATTCAGATTAGCTTACTCTGAAAAAATGTTTAAAACAATGTTACAACAACCATGAAAAACAAAACAATATTTATACATATTTCTGTAATAAAGAGAATCTAATTATATCTTACTGCCTGAGTGGTCAGCCTGTTATATTTTTAACATTTGATGACATTGTATAAGACTTATTTATGCTGGTTAGTTTTCTGTTTCATCAGAAAATGGAATGGGATAACATTGTGCATAATGGAATGGGAAGCAGCGTGGCGTACATTTACAATGTATCATCAGTTCATTATCACCCCTTAATATAAAAAATGTGCCCTGGGCTGTGTAAAACAAAACACAAAACTAGTGGAACAGTGTCCCATAACTAGACATAATGTTTACAGTGTTAGGTTAGAAAATTTAAAGTCCGGAATCGCCTTCCACACAAACCCAAATAATACCAAAGTAGCCTCTTGTTACACTTTTACAGTACCGTATTTTATTTATGTGTTCATATACTTTTGAAAGCTCTTGTTTTGGTGAGGTTCACTACTACAGTTACTCAAATTCAAATAGGAGTACAACAACAACATTTATTTCTTTGCCGTTTTAGGAGTTTATTGAATATTTGCAAAGTACAGAACAATATGAAAATAAGCAGTAACAAGTTAAAGTTGTATAGGATTAAAAATAAAACTTTTTTATTGATCTTAATTACAAGCAAAACAACATTTATTTCTATAGTACTGTACATTTTCATACACAGCATGTAGCTCAAAGTACTTTAATAAAAAGTCAAAAATAGATACAAGCAAAGAAAAAACAAATACAAATTAGGTAAGAATAATAATGAATACATAGTTTATAAAAATTGATACTGCACATTTACATAATTAAGAGAAATAGAGTTCTTAAATATAGAATTGGTTTTTAAGTCTCTAAATATGAGTCCAAACATAAGGTTAGATGACGAGTATGGACAGAAAAAATATTTAAAAAAAAAAGTCCGCAGGGGTTCCAGACTAAAAGACCACCCACCCCCACTGGACATTCTACCTATCATTCATTTTCTTAAGTTCTTTATTGTTTTTTTTGTTTGCATCCTAGAGGATTCAACACAGTGGGCCTCATGACAAGTTGGGGTATCTGCTTTCATTCAAACAGCACAGGCAGCTGCACAGGACTTTGATCAGGTGGTGGCAGCTAAGAACGCAATCACAGAAGAAGTGGAACATTAAGGAGAGAAGAAAAGATTAATAATGATTGCAGATTCATTGAAGAGCATGTTACTTCTATGCATATTTGGTTTATTAAGGGTACAACAAAAATGTAGCTGTGGAAAAGCAAAATTAAAAATTGGGCTTTTAGGAGTTTTTTTTTTTAAAGTGATCCATGTTGTTAGCTTGGCATATCTCTGTTAAAAAATAAATATTAAAATATTCCAGTGCATAACCTCAAAAGGCCACCTCATGACTTATTTTACATGTAGGTTTTGGAATAATAAACAGATCATTATTGGATGATCTAAGGTTACAACTTGGAATTAAGGGGGAATGGCCCTCCAAAATATAGGAAGTAAAAAGATTATTTACTATTAGTAGCAGTTTAAAGTCAATTCTGCAGGTAATCGATGTAACAATGCTAAAACTGGTGGGCTCAGGTTTTCTTTTTCTGGCTAAGATTCTCGCTGCATTCTGAATTAACTACAACCAACTGATGTCTTTCTTAGATAGACCAGTACAAGTATTATCATAATGTCTTTACCTGGATTTAAGCTTTATTAAAAATAACATGTACCACATCCTTTGCATCATGTCAGTTTCCATTTTGAGTTTTTCACATTACAGGAAAAGCTGAAAAAGAAAATACTGTAAGTCATCACATTGTGTTATGAATGTTTTCTGGCATTTTGGGAATAATTTTCCAGGTTAAAAATTAATTTTACGATTTTCACTATATTCTTCTAATTATTAAGTTACCAAAAAGTGTTTTTCTTTAAAATTAATTTCACGGGCATTGCAATTTTATGCAGTTTTTGATTGCCATGGGAGTCTTGTTTTGTGGTGCACAACATGTGACCTCATATGTATGGTATTTAAGATGGCAGCACGTGTCTCTTGACATTTATCTTTTGGGACAACATGATAAAATCTTCAATGAATTTCCCAGAGACTTTAGTTTACTTAGGGAAGGCAGTTTAGTTGCATTAGGATTTGCCTTCTCCTTAGTATATGACTTCCTGATGACAACCTTTTCTTGTGGAACTTGCTTATTGGTTCTCCCCAGAAGCTCTGTTCATCTTCCGTTTCATACCATTCTTCTGCTTTTTGATAAGCCAGCTTCCATCTTGGCCACAACACATTGGAGCACTTTTCGTTTAAAGTTTTATGAAAGGGGAGTTGTTAGGAATAAACAGCATTGTGCCTGGCTGTTCCCATACTATGAAGGCCTGATTGTCCATTTGGCATCTGTTAGTAAATATTAACCTTAGAATTAGACTCACTGGAAAATTATATCATGAGCTTTAACATGGCCAAACTCCTTTCCAAGTAATTCACTACTTGGCATGTAGACGACGTTGTAAACTCATACTGACACAAGTAACACCTGTCAGAAATGCAAACAACATTGTTATGTAGATGTCTGGGTGTTTAAAATCAAAATTATAATTAATCTTAACTAAAAGAGATTGTTAACAGTGAGGTTAGTGCATTTAGCTGCATTTTGAATCTAAAATCCAACGAGTCATTGATTTTGCAGAATTTGCACATTTTTGCTATGTCCAAGTGGATACTCTAGTTTTCTAATACTGTATGTTCCAAAGACTTGCAGATTAGGTTAGCTAATCTTGTATGACCACAGGCATACAGTAATTAATCAGCCGGTGTAGGCCGTTTTTAAAAGTAATGTGTCAGTGTTACACCATTTAAAATCAGCAATATACTTGTGCTATATACCATGGACTTATAGTGTGTAAAGAACCAAAATACATTAGTCATTAAGAGAGACTATATCATCATCTCAACATTCTGTGATATACAGTATTTTTCTCTTTACATAATAATAAGAATTAATAACTTAAAACAGTGGACTGGTAGTTATATACAGGGTATTCAAACTAAAAGAGCAGATTTCAAAACTGTAGTTCAAATACTGTAAACTGTGTAGGACAGAAACACATTCTGCACATCACTGGATTGAGGAAAGTTCAAAGTTTAAAAGCCTGCCTAAATGTACCAGTGAATGCCACCCAGCATTGTTTCTCATTTATAGTAAAATGGTGACAACACCACAAGAGAAATCATTTTGCATGCTTTAATTTGCGAAGTGTGAATCCATTGTTCAAGTGCAACGTGAATTCCACCAAAGGTTCAACAAATAGCTGCCTCATCATAAGCAAATCTACTTGTTGCATAAAAATTCATAGAAGAAGGTTGCATATGCAAATGTAAAAGCACTGGTCGTCCATGAACGTCAGATGAAAATGTCAAGCGTATCCGAGGTGTGCTCAAAAGAAGCCTTAGGAAATCCACATCATGGGCAAGCATTGAACTTGGAATTCCTCAAACAACATTGTGGCGTGTATTTAGACAATGTCTGCATGCGAAGCCTTACAAGTTGCAATTAGTGCAGGCATTGCATCCTGACGACCATGAAAAAAGGTTTGAATTTTGCACTGCAATTCTTCAATCTTTAAGATTTGTGACATCGAATTGAGGAAGCTGTGAATTCAGTAACTAGGGACCAGTTGACTCATGTGTGGCAAGAAATGGTCTACCATTTTGATGTTTGTCATGCTACACATGGTTCTCATGTTAAGTGCATGCAACCTCAAGGACCATAGGACCAAACTTTGAACTTTCCTCTATCCAGTGATGTACGGAATGTGTTTCTGTCTTATACAGTTTGTTTGAAATAAATGTTTGAAATCTGCTCTTCATTTTGAATAGCCCGGTATAATCAAAAATTCCCCAAATTGGTAAAACTTTATTATGCAACTTACAACTATTCCCTTTTGGTCACTGTCAAAATAGTCTCCTTAAGATACACTTTTCCCACCTCTTCTCCCATTCCTGTTAACAATACCTATACTCATCTTTTCTGTGCCCAGAGCCACTGGACATTTTTTTCTGAATTTCTAAAATGGTGCCAAATTGTCTTCCCTTCCACTCAAGGAAGAATAAAGCCACCGGAAGCTCAGAAGGAGGTGTTACTAATTGAAGGAAGCTTCCATTAGTTAGAACTCCTGTCATGACTGAATGTTTCTTTTGTTGCTAGTCTAATGCCAGGGCTAATTCACCCTCCACAATGGACATTACTTTTCTTTATTTTGCCTTGCAATTAAATGGGACAACTTGGTTGACGCCCCAAATTATTATCTGCTCAACTGCCATTCCTTCACATGGCCAATGTACCTTCATCAGTATGCCACTTTAAATTAGCAAATTTATTTAGAACACGTTTTTTTGGGAATTCTGTTTGGGTAGTAAAGTCAGTGGATAGTAAGCAAGATTGTGAGTGTGCTCCATGGTTGACTGGCATTGTTTGACCACTGCATTGTCTCTGCCTACCAGTGTATCCTTTATAGTTGTGTCCACCTTGAGTAAGAGAAAGCTGTCTGAAATCTGATAGGAACAGAGGACAGAAAGGGAAAGGATGCAAGAGAAATAGCATTAGTGAAAGTCCAGAGAAAAGCAACTAGATTGATGCCAGGGCTGGGAGATGTGGGCTTAGGAAAGACTAAGGTAGCTAGATGAGTCTTTTTAGTTTAAGGAAACAGAGATTATGAGGTGACATAATTAAAGTTTAAAATTATGAGCAGAATTGGTACAGTGTCTCCCAGTTGTTACTTTTAAATGAGTTCCTCAGCATGAATATAGTGACACAGATGGAATCTTGTCTAAAGGTGGAGTGGTGGTTCTGAGGCTAGGGATCTGCACTAGCAATGGGAAGGTTGCCGGCTCAAATCCCATAAATGCCAAAAGGGAATCTGCTCTGTTGGGTACTTCAGCAAGGCCCTTAACCTGCAATTGCTGAGCACTTTGAGTAGTGAGAAAAGTGTTATATAAATGCTAGGAATTATTATTTATTTATTATTAAAGCCAAAATTTTCAGGTTATATAATAATGTCAGATAGTAATTTGCCACTGAGTATGTCAAAGAATGGTACTTTAGGGACTTGTAAGTTTGACTCGATGCTATTTTAGAAATGTTTGTTAAAAGGATTGATGAGCTCGTTGGGCTGAATGACCTGTTCTTGTCAAAATTGTTCCAGTATTGTAATGTTCTAATGATTTTCAGGTAAATTGAAAAGGGCAGAAAAAAAGATTATATATTAATTTATAATTCATTGTCTTGGGTCAAATTAAAGTAAATTTTTTAATATAAGAATAACAAGGCTGATAAACAAAATGCTAATATGAAAAAAGACCAAGTAATACAAAAATACAATTGTAGAGAAAATCTCAAGTAACACAACTATACAATAATTAACAAAGAGACAAGAATTACTAAAGTGCAAAATAGAAAAGGTCAAGAATACAAGAGTCCTATATACAAAAGTCAAGAATTACAAAGGGCAAAAAGTACAAAAAAAAATTACATAAAAAAGGGTAAATGCTTAATGGCCAACAATTAAAAATTCCAAGAAAACAAAATGAAAAACTAACCTTTGTAATCCACAACAAAATGAGAGGCGATGCCAAGGAGTACAAACTGAGCAGTGGTGGAATTGGAGGCCCCACCTCTTTTGGGTTAGCATAAGCAGGGAAAGGCAAGAAGTGAAATAACAGAACAATTACAAAGTTAAGGGAAGAAAACTGTAAAATGATTAACAACCTAGATAAATAAAGTAATCAATGCAGAACATTTCATTAAGATAAAAAGGACAATCTACAAGGAAATAAATAGGCAAAAATAAACAAAACTAAGACCAGGGTGGAATCCTAGTACAACCATGACAGTTTGAAGGTAAAACAGTCAACAGTACTGTTATATTACATTCAGAGTGTGTTCCTTGACTTATGTTTATTTTATGTTTTATTGTTAGTTATTATTCTGAATTTAAATGGTTTGAATCTTTTTCTTGTGTTTTGTGTGTGAAGCCCCAATAGATGGAGTCACCATGATATCACTACTTCCTTTCTATTGAGTTTGAGGAGATGATCTCAGTAGAGTGTCATTGCAGTTTGTGGAGTAGAGATCCTTTTTGTCAGTATTGTTTAATTTAGATTTTTCTGGTTTATTAAATTTTGCTTCTGGTGATTGGATTTTGGGCGGTACGGTGGTGCAGTGGGTAGCGCTGCTGTCTCGCAGTTAGGGGACCCAGGTTCACTTCCCGGGTTCTCCCGGCATGGAGTTTGCATGTTCTCCCCGTGTCTGTGTGGGTTTACTCCCATAATCCAAAGACATGCAGGTTAGGTGCATTGGCGATTCTAAATTATCCCTGGTGTGTGTGCTCTACAGTGGGCTGGCGCCCTGCCCAGGGTTTGTTTCCTGCCTTGCGTGCTGGGATTGGCTCCAGCAGACCCCTGTAGTTAGGATATAGTGGGTTGGATGACTGGATTTTGCTATGGGATTGTGGATTTGTTTGCCTTGGATTGCCTTTTTTGGTAAGTCCTTTTTGTCATTATTTTTCATTCTATTTCATTTTTCTCTTTTTGTTTATTTAAATTCTTTTAAAGAACCATGTTTTGTTTTTATCCTTCAAGGCAGGTTTGCAGTTATTCTTGCCCTTGAAAGGCATTTTTGTGTTTTTGGGACATTTTTAAATATTCTTTGCAAGTGCCCCATTTTGGTCCTTGGAAGGCCCAAATACCCACCTTTTGAGCCTGGGGTCTGAGTGCCTGGGATGAGGACAGTTTCTGAGGCTGACCAGTGAAACTCCTTGTCTTACGCTTATTTGGCATTTTTGGGGCTCACATCATTTTTCACCATTTTGTGTTGCTACTTCCCAACAAGGGCAAATTGGGGTTATAATTTACATTAAACACTTCCACATTATTGGCCTAGGCATCATCAATGCTACTTATATTTATGTGTCAGTTTCTTCCTGTATCCCCAGCAAGCATGGGTTAAGTTGATTTTTGGTTCTAAATTGTCCTATTATACATGAGTGAAAGTGTGTCCTGCAATGGATTAACTCCCTAATCAGTTCATTGTTGTGTTGCACCTCATGCTGCCAGGACAGCAATAAATACCTCAAATCAATCCTTCAGTTCCTCCAAAAAGTCTCTGTTTGACTTTGTTACTTACGGGAGCACAGGTGGGAGACCTCCCTGGAAGGGTGGATAGGCTCTTGGCCAGAGCGGGGGTGGATCCAGTTGTCATTGTCCACGTTGGAACAAATGACATACATAAGGGTAGTCTGTCAGTTCTGCGATCCAAATTCAAAGAGTTAGGTACCAAGCTGAGGAGCAGAACTGACAAGGTAGTCTTCTCCGAAGTTCTGCCTGTGCCACGCGCCAGTCCAGGTAAGATTGAGGAGATTAGAAGGCTTAACGCGTGGCTCAAATCTTGGTGCAGGGTAGAAGGGTATAGGTTTATGGGGCATTGGGACTTCTTTTGGAACAGATGGGACCTGTTCCGCCGTGACGGGTTACATCTGAACCGGAGGGGCACCAATGTATTGGGGAGGCGTATGTGTAGGCTAGTCGAGGATTGTTTAAACTAGGGAATGGGGGGGCAGGGAGTTTAGGACAGGCCAGATTTAGATCTATACATGGAAGAACAAACAATGGTGTAGAAATAAAAATGCATAGTAATGTAAATTTTAAGCAAACACGTAAAGATAGAAGGATTAACACATTAAAAATAGCTTGCCTTAATGCTAGAAGTATCAAAAATAAGGTAAGTGAGTTGGAGTTGTATGTAGCAGAGCACAATTATGATATTATAGCAATAACGGAAACCTGGCTAAATAACAAAGATGGGGATGAGTGTAACATAGAGGGATACACATTTTTAGGAAGGATAGACAGAACAGAAAAGGAGGTGGGGTTGCTGTTTATGCCAAACAGGAATTAAATGTAAGTCATCTTCAGTTGGATGATGAGCCCCATCTTAGTGAGGACATGTGGCTTAGCCAGGAAAATATTAGGGAAAAGGTCTCATTTTAGGAGTGTGTTATAGACCACCCAATTCAGACAGTAATTTCAACACACATCTTTTAGTAATATCAAAAGGCAAGTTTACAGGGGATATTATAGTCATGGGGACTTTAATTATCCAAATATTAACTGGGATAACCTTACAGATGGAGGAGCACAAGAGCAGGAGTTTTAGAAGTAATGTGACTGTTTTTAACACAGCATGTTAAAGCACCAACAAGGGGTGAAGCCTATCTGGATTTAGTATTCTGTAATAATCAGGATAGAATTGAGGGTGTAGAGGTGATTGAACCACTAGGGTCAAGTGACCATAATGTAATACAATTCTCAGTATTTTGTAAGAGTACAGATGCAAAGACTAAAATTGTTAAGTTGAACTTTAGTAGGGCTAATTTTGAGCAGATGCGACAAAGTCTAAGTAGGATAGACTGGGATAAGCTTTTAAATGTGGAGACAGTCGAGGAGCAGTGGAACAGGTTTAAAAATGTTTTACATGTAATGCAGGACAGATACATACCTAAATTTGGAAGTAATAGGAAACTAAAAAAATCTCCACGATGGATTAATAAAGATTTAAAAAGAAGTTGCAAAGGAAAAACTGCTGTATAAGGCATATAAGACTAATGACTGCAAAGAGAACCGAGCGTATGAGAACATGAGGGCAACCATTAAGAAGGATATCAGAGAGGCTAAAAGACAGTTGGAGAGGAATATAGCAGATAAGGCGAAAGAAGACCCCAAGAGATTCTTTCAGTATTTTAGTAGTAAAAGAACAGTTAAGGAGGAGGTCAAGTTCATCAGGAATAGTAAAGGGAATTAAAAGATACAGACAATGAAATAGCAGATGCCCTAAACTTACATTTTTCTGAGGTGTTTACAAGTGAGCAAGTGGATAACCTGCCAGAGGTAAACACAACTACTAAGGAGGTACTGAGGGATTTGGAAATTGTAGAGGGAGAAGTGCTGCTCAGATTAAATAAGATGAAATCAAACAAATCACCAGGCCCAGATAATATTTATCCTCGTGTTCTTAAGGAGGCTAGTGAGTACATATATAAACCCTTGACACATATTTTTAGGAAGTCACTGTGCACTGGAGAGATTCCAAAGGACTGGAAAATGGCAAATATCATCCCATTATATAAAAAGGGTGACAGGGCAGATCCAAGCAACTATAGGCCAGTAAGCTTAACAAGCATCACAGGAAAATTAATGGAAGGAATTATTAAGGATAAGATTGAGCAACACATGACAAGGACAGGAGTTATTCTGAACAGTCAGCATGGGTTCAGAAGGGGAGGTCGTGTTTTACTAACATGTTGGAATTCTATGAGGAGGCAACAAAAGGATACGATCAAAGTGGAGCTTATGATATTATTTATCTGGACTTTCAGAAAGCATTTGATAAGGTGCCACATGAGAGGTTGGGCATCAAGTTAAAAGAAGTGGGAATTCAGGGTGATGTTTTTAGATGGGTGCAGAATTGGCTCAGACACAGGAAGCAGAGGGTGATGGTGCGAGGAACCTCATCAGAACTGGCTGATGTTAAGAGTGGTGTTCCACAGGGGTCAGTGCTAGGGCGCTGCTATTTTTAATATATATAAATGATTTAGATAGGAATATAAGTAACAAGCTGGTTAAGTTTGCAGATGATACCAAGATAGGTGGATTAGCAGATAATTTGGAATCCGTTATATCATTACAGAAGGACTTGGATAGCATACAGGCTTGGGCAGATTTGTGGCAGATGAAATTTAATGTCAGTAAATGTAAAGTATTACACATAGGAAGTAAAAATATTAGGTTTGAATACACAATGGGCGGTCGAAAAATCGAGAGTACACCTTATGAGAAGGATTTAGGAGTCATAGTGGACTCCAAGCTATCAACTTCCAAACAGTGTTCAGAAGCCATTAAGAAGGCTAACAGAATGTTAGGTTATATAGCACGATCTGTGGAGTACAAGTCCAAGGAGGTTATGCTCAACCTTTATAATGCACTGGTGAGGCCTCATCTTGAGTACTGTGTGCAGTTTTGGTCTCCAGGCTACAAAAGGACATAGCAGCACTAGAAAAGGTCCAGAGAAGAGCGACTAGGCTGATTCCAGGTCTACAGGGGTTGAATTATGAGGAAAGATTAAAAGAGCTGGGCCTTTACAGTTTAAGCAAAAGAAGATTAAGAGGTGACATGATTGAAGTGTTTAAAATTATGAAGGGAATTAGTACAGTGGATCGAGACTTGTATTTTAAAATGAGCTCATCAAGAACACGGGGACACAGTTGGAAACTTGTTAAGGGTAAATTTCGCACAAACATTAGGAAGTTTTTCTTTACACAAAGAACGATAGACACTTGGAATAAGTTACCAAGTAGTGTGGTAGACAGTAAGACGTTAGGGACTTTCAAAACTCGACTTGATGTTTTCTTGGAGGAAGCAAGTGGATAGGACTGGCGAGCTTTGTTGGGCTGAATGGCCTGTTCTCGTCTAGATTGTTCTAATTGTTCTAATTGTTCTAATTGTATATAAAAGGTTCTTTCTTTTTCTCGCTAGACACGTCCAACCTGAGAAATGTACTTTCAGAATGCTCCCAGTTACAGCTACCTCTGAAAGACACAACTTTTCATTACACATCATGACACTTTTTGGGCATTCTATCTATCTGTTCTTATCAACTGTCAACCAGCTACTAGTTTATATAGAAGTTTGCAATAAATGTAAATCTGCACTTCATAGAGTCTATGTGTCTTCTCAGTTCCATAATATCTTTGTACTTTTTATATATATCCATCCATCCATTATGCAACCCGCTATATCCTAACTACAGGGTCACGGGGGCCTGCTGGATCCAATCCCAGCCAACACAAGGCGCAAGGCAGGAAACAAACCCTGGGCAGGGCGCCAGCCCACCGCAGGGCGTGCACACACACGCACACATACCCACACACCAAGCACACACTAGAGACAATTTAGGATCGCCAATGCACCTAACCTGCATGTCTGGACTGTGGGAGGAAACCGGAGTACCCGGAGGAAACCCACGCAGACACAAGGAGAACATGCAAACTCCACGCAGGGAGGACCTGGGAAGCAAACCCACTTTTTTATATATGTATCTGTTAAATACATATATATAGATTTTAGGTGGGACTTAAGTGCAATGGTTAGCACTGCTGCCTCATAGGTCCAGTCTCCTGGAATCAAATCCCATGTTTAAGCATTGTCCATGTACTATTAATGTCGTTTTGCCTCTGGATGGTACAGATTTCCTCCCACATCCCTAAAGATGTGTGTTTAGTTAACTGCCAATTCAAAACAGGTCCTTAGGGAGTGTGCCCTGCAGTGGTCTGGTGGTCTGTTGATGGTTGCTTCCTGCCAGGCATCTGATACTGCTGGAATAGGCTCCAGGCCGCCAATATAACCATGAAATGGATAAATCAGAATCGAGATGCACAGGGTATATATATATATATATATATATATATATATATATATATATATATATATATTGTGGAGGATGGCCGGCTGTTCATCCCAGCCAATACCCCCAAGCCGCCAGGTGGAGCCCTCCTTGCAGCATGGAGGTCCCCAGAAGACCAGCAGGGCATCATGGACAATGGAGTTTTTATGCACCGCCCTGCTGGATGCCATGGGGGCCACGAGAGGGAGCTGCAGGGAGGACCGAAGAGTTCTTCGTGCCCTATGACCCGGAAGTTCGTCATAGGAAGAGCGACGGGCTTCCGGGGTGAGAAAAGGACTATTTACCCTGACCCGGAAGGAATAAGGACTTGTGGACTGTTGGGCAGGAACACCTCCGGGTCAGGAAGTATAAAAGGATCATGGGAACTCCCAGACAAGGAGCTGAGTTGGGAGGCAGGGTGGCTAAGCGTCTGGGAGATTGGAGGATTTGGTTATTTGAGTATTGTTTGTTTATTGGGAATTGTGGAGAAGAGCGTGCTTTGTGCACATTATTATAATAATAAATAATAATTGGACTTTTATCTGGTGTCTGACGTGGTGTCTGAGGGTACAAGGGTGCGAGCAATAACCCTAATCTGTCACTATATATATATATATATATACACACACAGATTTTGAAAGGCACCTTGAGGTTAAGCATCTGCCAGGTACAGAATGGTAGCAAATGTAATTATATAATAAGCAGGCACAGAAAATGGATGGATGGGTTTTACTTTAATCATTATTATTAAAAGAATGGTTGAAAACATACTCAAAACAAAATAAAGGATGACATTATTTTTAGATTATTCACAGTATATAAGTATATGCAAAAAAATCAAACCCTGGTGAAAAAATATATTTTTGCATTATTTTAGCTTAAATGTTCTTGTTTTCCACCCTTAAAGCAGCTGAAGTAATAATCATGAAAAAAGAAAATTTGCCTCTATAATTATTATAGGAAACCGAGTGCTGTTCTCAATGTTAATGTATTCCCTGCCATTTGATTTTTTTTCTCTCTTTATAAATAGGTTTTTACCTAATTATCATCACATGAACCTGTAGAGCAGTGCTTGGAAGGAAACTTGATATGGGGACAAAGGAGGTCAAATTACAGTTTTTGGCACGGAGCCTGATCCGTATCCTTACATCTTTAGTGATCTTTTGCGTGGCTGAATTTTCCCCTTGAACATGATGTCAATATGTTGATGTGCCTCTCTTTATTAAGACACCATCCAACTGATAACAAGTCCTGCTGTGTTTTACCAACATAAATAATTAGAACAGGGACCAAAGAACGGCAGGTGGCTCTTGGCACCAAGAAATAATAATACTTGATGTGGAAAATAAAGTAAAAGGAGCCATCTGTTCACGGCAGGGGTATGAAAAAAATCAAGTTAACATATTGTCACTAACATTATGAAATACACAGTTAATAATTTAGTTATCGTGGCATTCAACTCTGGACACTTGTTTAAACAATATAAATACACAATGACGCTGGCTTTTATACCTAAATTAACCTCAGCTTTTACCACTCACGACTGATCCAAGAGGTTTATTGTCACATGTTATTCCAATATTTGCTTAAATGATTGGTAAAAGCATCCTTAGTGGGCTAATTTATTGACAGAAACAGTGTGGCGGCTATATATGATTAAAGTATTCAACAGCAGAAACAGGTCTGCCACATGGCTTTGCAAATGTCTGTTAGATTACAGCTCTAGTGGAGGATATTAAAGGAAAAATTGAGTCCACTGACCTCAGCATGTACAGAATAAATTATGCACTATTTGTCACAGCTTTTCTGATGTCCGTTCTTTGAGTTACTTGCTATTATCTCTTCATACTAAATTTTGTTTAGTATTCTGAGCTATCTATATTTGGCATGGCATTTTGTTTCAATTGTAATGCAAATGTTAGAATATAATGGGTGGGAGAAGGAATAAAAAAAACCATATAGAGTCTGTTTTCAACAACAAGAAATTATTTTAAAAGTCAACTTTGCAAAAAAAAAATTTATCCAAATTTCTCTTGAAATTATTTCATTCATTACACGGTGATGTAGCCTATTGCAGATACTTAGGGTACCTGCCAGAAACCATCACTGGCTGGGCTACTGGGTGCATGCACACCAACACTCACTCATACTGGTCCAGTTTAGAATCAACATTTAACCTAACACACAAAAGAGTTAGTAGTCAGTCTGGCGGCAGCACTAAAAATGTTGGCTCTATGTCACTATTAAATTATATTAATAATAATTATTAATATAATTGAATAAGGTGGCACGGTGGCGTTGCTGCCTTGCAGTTAGGAGACCCGGGTTCGCTTCCCGGGTCCTCCCTGCGTGGAGTTTGCATGTTCTCCCCTTGTCTGCATGGGTTTCCTCCCACAGTCCAAAGACATGCAGGTTAGGTGGATTGGCGATTCTAAATTGGCCCTAGTGTGTGCTTGGTGTGTGGGTGTGTTTGTGTGTATCCTGCGATGGGTTAGCACCCTGCCCGGGATTGGTTCCTGCCTTGCGCCCTGGGATTGGCTCCAGCAGACCCCCGTGACCCTGTGTTCAGATTCAGCGGGTTGTAAAATGGTGGATGGATGGATGGATAATTGAATAATAATGATACTATGACATTTTAAATATTTATTTTGAGATATGTGTATTTTTCACAGACAGTGCAGTGTGTCAGTTGTAGATGTTTAAGTATTTTTCAAATACAGTGCAGAAGTTTGTAACAAAATAGGAACACATTACGAGAAAAGGGTTGGGTTCCATAAGGAAATCCCTTTTTAATTTTCAGCAGGCAAAAGGTGTTAAACATGCAGAGATATCAATTGCAGGCTCTCTGGTACCATCAGCTGAGCTCCTGATTAGGTCATGCCAGTGTGCCGTCTTCAGTTACTGGTCCTGATTGATAGCGGACAGTGGTGTCTTCAAGACTATGCACATCAGAGACCCGAGGTGCCGAAAAGAAGTTGGATCAGCTTTTCTGGGTTGTTGACTGATAAGAACCTGGCAAGAGATGGCACAACCCATAAATTCTTTCCTGGTTTTACCTTTAAAGCTCATGATATTCTCCAGCACGTGACCATATATTGTATGGGTATTTATAAAGCTATGCACTATATCAGTGTTAAGACTGCCATGTATTTTATTATATTTCCATACTTCATAGGAGTTGTGGCATTAAACTGTTCCAAATATTCAACAGTAACCACCAACATGACACCACATTTGCTACAAAGTAGCCTCCTGTTAAGCCTGTATAATCCCACCTAGTCAAGATTAGAATGGAAGTCTGTTTGGAAAGAACTATGACTTTGGATTTCCCGTTTCTTTGTACACTGGCTTCTATCTTAACCCCATAAAGATGACATTTTAAGCTTTTCTTTACCTGCACCCAATCAACACTTAGAGGAGCAAGTAAGTGTCCCACCATATATAACGAAACCCTGTGATGCATTATAATTTTTATTGACATTTTTCGAAACTGCTTTATATGTTACACAGTCTGACCCAGGAGTGCAAAAGATACTGGTTTCAGTATGAATTATACATATGCATATAAAAGGAATAAGCTATGAAATACGTGAAGTGAAACTATTAACATCACAAGAAAATGTTTAAAACCAAAATATCACAGACAATATTAGTACACCTTGTATCAGTGTAAATAATGATGTAGTGATGATCATGACTTTGACAAATAATCTGTAAAATTATCAGAGCTCTGCAAAATGAAACTCATAGAAAATTGTTTAATTTATATTCATAAACACAATAGACGAACATAATTACAATGTTTCCCTCAGTCATGTTTAAGTATAAAACCGAAAAGATATTTCATTAAAATTTGAACAAATTAGAGAATTTATTCATGAATACAATATTGTTCTAAATCAATATAACACGAAAAAATTAAGTCAATCTAATATTTTTAAACATTTATGTAAAGAAAATAGCAATACATATTTATTAATTACATCGAACTCACTTTTTTTGATCCAAAACTTTGTTTGGTGGCCCGGCATTTGTACACTTTTTGTTTTTGTGTCACTATGATTCATTCAGCAGTAATTTGCCATCATACTGACATTGTAATGTCACAGGTACCTTCTTTCTATGTCCTTGATATCCTGATGGAATCTTTAACCTTGCAATTCACTTTCCACTCCAAGATATTTGATGAAAAATTCCAATTTGCGGATCTAAAAAAGTGAAATTTGAGACTCATTTTGCAACCCAATTCCTTAAATTAAACTAATACAATTTTCATAATTTCTTCATAATTTGGATCTTTATTACCAAAAAACTTGTATGAATAATGCTCGAGTGTATCAAATCAGGTTGTTCATCGCACCATGGAATTCAGCATCAGAAACCAGTTTTTTTAAATATCAGGTCCAGGAAAAATGCCTCCTTTCAATTTAGCCTCAGACAAATGAGCGCTATGAGTAGTGAGAAAAGCGCTATATAAATGCAAAGAATTAATGATTATTATTACTATTAAATTAGGAAACTATTGGCAACACACAACAAATAGGCTCCTTCTTTTGAAAGGGCTTTTCATTAATTCAAGTATAACATGAAGGGGTGGTAGCAGCAGTTTATGTGGATCCACCAAGCTGTAGCTTGTTTCTAGTTTGCCATTCCTGCTGAACCCAACATCAATTCTTTGCTCTGCTGTCCATCTCACATGGAAAATATGGGAATTGTGTATGCCATGACTGCTGACTTAGTAAGGTACACAGAACTTTTAGTTATGCTCTGACCTTTTTATCAAATAAAAATACTGTTTTGCTTAAAACATACATTTTAATATTATAAAATATCAAACTTAAATAAATGTATCATTAAAACACATTATTTAATTGGTTTAATAATATAAAATATCAAATTCAAATAAATTATCATTAAAACACAATATTTAATTGATTATAGTGTAGAAAAAATAAAAATGTATAAGTTTTATGAAAAAAGTCACATGATGGAGAATGACTTTCATTTCTGAATTCAGTGAGCAAAAACATATAAGAATCTCATGAAATAATCCAAACTATTTTTTCAATGTAGACATGGTATGTACTTTCTCTACACTCTATTATCTTAGAAATAATAGATCAACTTATCAAATGTGCTGTAAGAATATTTAGTACAAAGAATAGTATATGATATGCATAAACCACGGGCTCAATTAATTCCCAATATAAAAAGCAGGTAATAACAGGAGTTATCCAACTGTTTTTTTTTACCAGCTTACTTCAGTTTACGGTCAGAAGAGTTGCAAGGAAGCAGAAACCTGTTTTGAATGGGATGCCAGTCAATCACAGCTTTCACTCACATTGGGCCAATTTAAAAGAAACCCAGTTTCTTAACAAAAACCCAGAAGACACAAACCTCACACATTCAGTGACTGGGCTGCAGTTGGAATTGAGGACTCATGATGTGAGGCAGCAAAATTAACACCTGAACCACAATGTAATCAAATACGAATTACGGAAATTATAAATATTTCTTGTATCTTATCTGTAACGGTGTTACATTTACACATAGCATGTTAAGTTATTCTATTTAAAATATAAACATAATTACTAACACGTAAAGACACCTCCAGAGGATGTACATCTTCCAGTAGTAGGTTTCACACTCAAGGACAGAATAAGTTTAGATATCCTTGAAAGTGTGGTGTACTACAACAACCATCAGAGACATGCATATGACCTTTATAAAAGTGACTTTGCAGTGGAGGCCACACTGTCTAAATCCACCTTTGGCTGTTTTCCAAACAGCCTTAGATGAAACTGGTTAAGAATATTCTGCAAAGTCTGGGAGGCAATAAGACCACAAAAGATTACAAAAAGCTAAAGCACAGATTGCAAACAAGTAGAAGGAAATCAAGTGTTGAAAAATCTTCACAGCTGCACAGTTGCTGTCAGCCTAAGACTCATCAAGTGCATTCTTTGAAGATGTGAGCATCACGACCAGCTGGCACATGAAAATAAAAATATTAATAAGCACAAAATGTGCTGCTGAATCACCAAGGGATTTGGTAGCAACAGGGAGACAAGCAAAGGAAACACCATGTGGTATTAAAAAGCCGTAACAGGCTCTCGTGCTAACTTGAAAAGAACGCCACTGCAAATGATAGCCCTGTGTGGATCTTTCAAGATCTTGCTTCACCTCCCAAGTCCAAGTAGTCATTGTGGGCATCAGCCTATTTTAAGTAACCCCTTAAAAGGGAAAATGGCACATTGCTGTAGACAATACAAACAAAATAAAAAAAGCAGCAAATAAATGAGCCAAAATGGAAAAAAGTAATGTGAAAAATGAATAGTCAAAACAAAGCTGACAAGTAGCAAAAATGTACAGAACAAGAAAAAGTCCTCAAAGGGTCACAAGAGCAAATAATGTTTACCATGCTTCCAGGTCTGGTTTTACAGAGAGGTAAATCAGTGGCCAAGACAACATGGCAAAGCATGACATAAAACATGAACACACATTATGCCTATTGTATAACGCGGCAACACTCCTGAGACGGTAGCCATTGTGGATGTTTAGAACAACGTAAGATATCTAATAAAATAATACAAAATAAAAAACTATATAAACAACAAAAGTGCCGCAAAAACACAAAATGCAGTCTTTCAGCTGCACAACCCAACAGTGAGTCAATTAAACAGACCAACTGAAAATAAATTCAAAGACTGCATGCAGCGATCCCTACAGCCATATTGTGAGACTATTTGGCCAAATTAATCCTAAAACTGAAGGCAAAGCTTAACAGAATGAATCCTTTTGGTTTTACTGACACAGTATGATGACAAGTGAGTAATGAAAAAATATGGATTTTATCCATCCATCCATTATCCAACTCGCTATATCGTAACTACAGGGTCACGGGGGTCTGCTGGAGCCAATACCAGGGCACAAGACAGGAAACAAACCCTGGGCAGGGCACCAACCTGCATGTCTTTGGACTATGGGAGGAAACCCATGCAGACACGGGGAGAACATGCAAACTCCATGCAGGGAGGACCCAGGAAGCGAACCTGGGTCTCCTAACTGCGAGGCAGCAGCGCTACCCACTGCGTCACCGTGTCGCCCAAATCCAATCATCAGAAGCAAAATTCAATAAACCAGAAAAATCAAAATTAAACAATACTGACAAAAAGGATCATATTTTGATATATATCAAAAATCTAAATCACACATTGAGACATTGTACAACGAAATTTTTAGGTGCAATTTTCCAGTGCAAAAAATAAAATAAAAACAAAGCAAAAACACAATTACTCAAGTTAAAACTAAAATAAAAAGGGAATAAAATAAGTACCAAAACAGCAGAACAATGTTTTCCACTCATGCATACGTCATATTGCACTTGTCCCTTATCCAATGTTAACTTAGCTGTATTGTAAACATAAGAGTCTATTATATTGTAAACATGAAGGTGCACTCGGTCAGATTGACCACTTAGCAGCATTCAGCATGGTGATTGCTGAAGGATAGAAACTGTTTCTCAGTCTATTTGTCTTAGTCTTTATGGATCTGAAATGTCTGCCTGAAGGCAGGCGTTCAAACAATGCATGTCCTGGGTGTGATGGGTCCTGAAGAATTTTCTTGACGTTCCTTAGACAACAGGAACTATGTAGTTCTTCAAGTGAGGGGAGAGGACAGCCAACTATCCGCTGGGCGACCTTAATGATCCTGTGGAGCTCTTTCCTCTGTGCTACTGTGCAGAGGGAGAACCAGCCAGTAGGCCAGGATGCTCTCTACTGTGCAGCGGTAAAAGGACACCAGCAATTTCTCAGGGATGTTGTTCTTCCTAAGCACCCTCAGGAAGTAGAGTCTCTTTTGGGCCTTCTTCACTACCTCAGCAATGTGTGTTCCTCAGTTCAAGTACTCCCTAATGGTGACTCCAAAGAAGCAGAAGTCTGAGACCCTCTCCACACAGTTCCCATTGATGATGAGTGGCTGGATGTTGTCTGCCTTCTTCCACGATGAGCTCCTTGGTCTTGGCTCTATTTAGGAGCAAGTTGTTATTCCTTAACCACATTGTCAGCCGGTCCACTTAGGACCTGGAGAAATATGTGATGCCAGGCGGAAAATGACTTTACTTCCCCCACAACGGGATGACACACTGAAGTGCGAGTGTCACATCTGTGGAAGGCTGCTTGTCTGTTGTTTAAACAACTGCAGGTTCCCAGCACAGCAGCATAGCACAGCGGAAGCAACTACAAGTCGATTGCATTCACCCCTTAATAATATGTCGCAGATGAATGATGCAAAGAACATTATAAATATAGGGAAAAGTATAACTTGGCTACTGACCTGATCATGACTATGCCTGTTTGCTATGTTTGTGTATAGGAGAGTGGTAGATCCCGCTACAATAAATAACCCTGCTGTTCCTGTTTCAAGTAGAATAAAGCTGTTTTTTTTAAACTACTGAGACTCAGCCTCGTGTTTTGGGGTGCAAGACAGTGACTAATGTGTCACTATATATATATATATATATATATATATATATATATATACAGTATATATATATATCTATACTAATAAAAGGCAAAACCCTCACTCACTCACTCACTCACTCATCACTAATTCTTCAACTTCCCGTGTAGGTAGAAGGCTGAAATTCGGCAGGCTCATTCCTTACAGCTTACTTACAAAAGTTGGGCAGGTTTCATTTCGAAATTCTACGCCTAATGGTCATAACTGGAAGGTATTTTTCTCCATTAACTGTAATGGAGTTGAGCTGGAAAGACGTGGGGGGGCGGAGTTTCGTGTGACATCATCACGCCTCCCACGTAATCACGTGAACTGACTGTCAACGCAGTGCGTAGAAAACCAGGAAGACCTCCAAAAAGCGCTTAAGAAAACATGCATTATATAATTGAAAGGCAGCGAAACAATAAGAAGCGAGCGAGTGACATATACTACCATATTCATGAGTGCTGCTACCTCAGAAAGAAAGCAAGGTGTAAACCTAAACTTTAAATTAAGTTCATAGACAGGCTACGCTGGCGTTTCACATGCCCACAGGTAATGCGGGATACAAGTTTAATGAGAGGACGCAGGATATAAACGAGAGTTTTGATCACTTTGTAACTAAGTTAAAATTGTAGGTGAAGGGGTGTGCTTATGCAAATTCGAGACTGTGTTTGTGGGGATTGACAGTTAAGGCGGTGGGGAGTCACGTCATCATCTCCCCTCCCATTTACCTCATTTCGCTCTGAGCTGAGCTCCACGACTAACGCCGTCTTCCAAGCAACCGTCACACTGCCACCAAATACTCACAGAAAAATCCACAAGTTAATACACACGCTGTCTCTAGAGTTTCTCCACACTGAATCCTCCAGGCACTACTTACAAAAGGTTACATTGACAATCGTGTTACGTTATTTTTAAAATCTTTCCTTTTCTTAGCACAAGCACAGCTGAGAAGCTTTGATGCATGTGCTCCATAACGCGTTAAAAAATAATGCATTTAATCACACTTTGCATTACAAGCAAAGGGAGCTTTTGTCAATGCATGATTTCCTGGTACACCGATTACATTGATCAGTGCATCCCGATTCATTTTACCCTCGCACCACCTTAGTTTGAGAAGAAGTATGAAAAATATGAGGTTAACACAGAAAAACAGATCACCAATTCAAGCTTTATGAATAATCGATTCGCCATCAATAATTGTTTTGGTAAAGCCATCCTCCTTCCATTTTATAATTTTTCCGCCACTAGCCATGATTAAATGAGCGGTAAAAAGTAAGAGCAAAGCGAGGGTGACTTATTTAGGCAGGAATATATATGACAGCAACACTCATGACAATGTCAATCATGTTACGTTATTATTAAAATGTTTCCTTTTCTTTTTCATTACTTCTTTAACACACTACTTCTCCGCAGCAAGGCGTGGGTATTTTGCTATATATATAATATATGAATTACCTCCAAAGAGCGCTGAGACTTTTGATATCATGAACGTGTGTACAAAAGGGGTCTCCTGCCCAGCAAAAGTCGAGCAGCCAGCGCGCGTGCATAGCTGTGCCGGCCTTTGAGACCCTGACTGCGCTTCTGCCTTAAGTCAAAGTGAGCACTTTTAATTTTTTTCTTCCTCCCCCTGCGCTATAGCCCAGACAAGTGCAAACACGGGACCCCTTTTCTACACCACGGCAAAATAATATTAAGGCGATTCACACTTTCTTTTGCACGTATACGATTATGAGGTCCTCAGCTCGGATTATGAAGACACGCATACGAGTGGAGGACTGACAGTGCCATCACAGCCGATTAATGGCGGGGACGTCTCACCAGTCTACACAAGACCCACCGCGACTGTCCCAAAAAGGCGATCATAACGTCAGCGAACACATCTCTCTATACTATATAAAAGAAAAGGCAACTTTCCTTTCTTTACACCTTTTTTCCTTTTATCCCAAACCAAAGCCTTTCTCTCTTAACACTGCAGAGGACACAAAACTAATTTTCTTTAATTGCCGGTAAGGCACATTACCAGAGGCACAAATTTGAGCGTTCACATAGAAAATGTAATTTCTATACCACAGCCGTCGTGTAGCGCCTTTCAAAAGGGATCTACTACCGAGAGATGATCCATATACATTTTAGCTGCTGTTAGTTACTTACCTGTTGTGTTACACAGTCTTTAAAATGTAGTTTACCCGAAACCACTCCAGTAGTGCTCAATGTACCTGTACTTCTTAAAACGTTAATGTTTTACTGTTTAATAACTTATAGACTATATTTTATTATTTTTCCCTTGCACTCAGTGACCAAAGCTATACACACACATATAGACACATACAAACATACACACAAGTATATCTATGTGTATATATATGTATATATACAGACACACACCCCTATCTACATTATATATATATATATATATATATATATATATATATACAGTATATATATATATATATACACACACACACATACATACATACACAAATATATATAATTTGTGTGTGTGTATGTATGTATGTGTGTGTATATATAATGTAGATAGGTATGTATATATATATATATGTGTATGTATGTATGTATGTATGTATGTGTGTGTGTGTGTATATATGACAGCAGCAATCCAAGCTTTGAGAAAACAGTAAAAAGGAGGCGTGACGAAAACAACTTTGTGACGCTGCCACCAAATACACAAAACAATTACTTTGACAATCATGTTACATTATTTTTAAAATGTTTCCTTTTCTTTTTCATAACTTCTTTAACACATGACATCGCTGCGAAGCGCGGCTATTTTGCTATATATATATATATATCACAGCGACACTCATAACAGTGACAAAACAATTACATTGTCAATCATGTTACGTTATTTTCAAAATGTTTCCTTTTCTTTCTCTTTCCTTCTTTAACACACTACTTCTCCGCTGCGAAGCGCGGGTATTCTGCTAGTATATATATATATATGTGCGTGTGTTGTGTGTCTCCTGTTCTGCAGAGCAATGCGATTGGTCAATTTGGCGGCAATAGAGGAAGTACAAGTGTGAGACACACAAGGAGAAGTAAAGATGTACCCTGAGAAAGTCCCCTTCAAAGGCTGAAAGTGTAAAAATTGACAAGAGGCAAGGAAGGTATCCTTCAAATAATGACAGAAGTCTGAGAAACAGGCTTTACAGGAACAAGGTCAAGAAAGGGAGTGTCGGTGAAGAGAGGTTCTGACACACATACAAACAGGGGAAAGGTGCTGAAAGTACACATAGAGCAAATATTTTAAAATTATTCTATTACTAGAATACTATTACTATTATTATTCTATTCTTTGACAGGTACCATGACAAGTGTACATATAGATAGATAGATAGATAGATAGATAGATAGATAGATAGATAGATAGATAGATAGATAGATAGATAGATAGATAGATAGAACGAACTTGGATTAATTACTAGGAATGTCATTTGTGAGGATTTTCATTCAACCATCATTGCCAGTCTGCTCTTCAATCCTGCAGCAGCCAGCATTATGTTATCAAAATTTAAAGCTGTAAATGAGTTATGCAAGTCCCATTGGATCAGGATAATACTTGTCTTCTATATTTTTCATCTTTTTAAAACCAAGCATTTCAAAGGAAGTCTTATGAGGCCATGAAGGAAAATGGATATATTCTTCTTTGGTGAGATAAAGAAAAATAACAATGTAAAAAGACAGCTAGACACAAAATAGAGAAATGCAGTCTGTGGCAGGCAAAAATGCATTTTACTAGCAAAATGTTAAGTGTAGAAATTCTATTGCCATATTTCAATAAAGAAAGCATATCCCATTCAAGTTATATAATAATGCCAAGCAAATATGTACTATGGGGGGTGGGGGTATGTTTAATGTAGTGTCTTATTTCGTAAACACAATCATAAACATCACGCTTCACAATGTGCTGCAGAATTGTACAGATAAATGGTAAATGAGTAAAACAATATCAAACCCTTCAATTTCTAACCCAGATATCAAATTCTGGGTACCCAGAAAGTGACAAGTGCCACATTTTAATACAGCATAAAACACACTCCTCACAGTGTACTTGAAAACCTTGTATTCAATAAGAGAATGCTAAATGAGTAAAAGTCAATCCAGTCATTCATTTTCTAAACAACTTGTCTAAAAGCCTCCAACATCATAAATTCTACATTGTATGATTATGGATGTTTGTGTAATTGACCTCGGCGATGGACAAGCATTCTGTCCAGGGTTGTGTCTAATGCTGGGGGGACTGATTCCAGCTGTCCCAGCATCCACCCTCATGAGAATAATATGCTCTTTTAAAATATGGCATTTGTCACTGTGTCACAGGCCTGAATTTGATAATTACATTAGAAAAAATATGGATAAATAAACTTGTACAAATGTAAGTTATTTCCACATGTTCTGCAGGGTACAGTTTGTAATTGTTTACTACAGAAATAAATATACAATGAATATTCCCACCAGCAGTAAGTATTTGATTAACTACAGTATATTTTAAAACGTGTGGAAGACACTTTCCTTATTGAAATATGGAAATACTTTTTTTTCTTAAATGACTGAAATAGTATAAAAACAAATCACCATCCTAAAAAGTGTGCAATATGCTGTAATACTCCAATTTAAAAGATAGGAATAATATTTTAACCTCTTGACATCAACCCCAAGCATGACTCAAGCTCTGAATTCTATGTAAAATACAGACTTGGGGTGACATGTAATCATCCGCTTTAAACTATTAGGCCCAAATAACTCTCAGGACTGTATTTTGCTTCTATCTAGTGGATGAAATATCATTATGCTGTAAAAAATCATGAATATTTCTATGCAGTCTACGACATAATGGTAACTTTATAGTTACTCATCGATATTCTTGTGTGGTGCAGTGCCTTCAGTCAAAAACACAATTGCAAACAAAAAACAAAGCCAGTTTTAGAATGAACTGAACCATATGCTTCTATGAATTGCTCAAAGATGGGGTAAGACTATATGGGATTTGTACCTCAGTGAGTGTTTAATCAATGTCTAACGTAACCTGGTAATCAAAAAATTAATATTTAAAGTTGTACAGCTGTATTTGCTAGATCAATTCACAAACTCTGCTGTCATTTAAAATAAATTGTAGACTAAATTATATGAACTAGCCAACCCGCGGTGTACCATACGCTGCATAATCAGGCCGGTTTTTTAATGATTTTTAAGCAGAGGGAGAAAATTAACATTTGGAAAATCTGTAATGGAATAAATCAGCAAGAAAAGCAACATTGTAACAATGCATGGAATGAACCAACACACAATCGTCTGAAGTGACTGAAAACTGGCGCACCGTCCTCGCGCCTTCTCCTGCCAGACGGAGGGTTGGGGGTGCATGGCGCGGAGTGTGGAACGGGAGGAAAGGAGAATGACGTCGATGCAGCTCCGTCCGTCATGCTAGTCTGCTGATTTCTCGTTCAGTATGCACTGCCCGCTCATGTGCCCACCTTCAACTCGTCACTTGAGTCGCCGTCTTTACACAGTACAGATGTACCTGTGACTGACGTAGACTTTTCATTGCTCTGTGTGGTTTTGGCTGCTATTCTGTATATAATCCACCAAGACACCTGACCACGGTAGTAGCGAGGTGGGAGGGGGGTGTGTACAAAGGGTTGGGACGCAACCAGTGGGAGCGTATGAGTCGCACTTAGTGGGACTTAGTTTGCAGCCCGAATGGGGTTCAACGGCTTACCAACGCCGGGTAGACATACGCTCAATGTCATGCATAACTATTTATTGAATGCTAAACACTTCTGGAAAGACACGGTTGTCTAAAACGGGTTGGTGTGAGAATACAATAGTAAGCGAATGAAAAGATGGAACTCTGGAGAGAGCAAAATACAACACAATAGCGAACCCGCGGCATAACAAACGCCGCATAATTATTTAATGATGGGAGGGTTTGAGGATACAACAGAAAGAGAATGAAAAGATGGAACTCTAGACTTTTCATTGCTCTGTGCGGTTTTGGCTGCCTTTCTATATATAATCCAACCAAGACACCCGATCACGGTAGTAGCAAGGTGGGAGGGGGGATGTGAACAAAGTGCAGGAGCATCTAATAAGACGCATGTTTGTTGCTGAAGTGAATTGATGCATGTAGCGTGTAAAACAGTTTGCTATGGTGCACGCAAGCGTACGTCGTAACCGAAAACTCTTTTTTTTAAAGACTGCCTACTTCGTTGTGTTTTAACCTCAGTTGTAAAGGAATGTTTTAAGGACCCCATGGGATACCCCTCGGTTTTGGTTGCTTTTCTATATATAATCCACCAAGATACCCGACCACGGTAGTAGCGAGGTGGGAGGGGGGTGTGTACAAAGGGTTGGGACGCAACCAGTGGGAGCGTACATTTGGGACTTAGTTTGCAGCCTAATGGGGTTCAACGGCTTACCAACGCCGGGTAGACATACGCTCAATGTCATGCAAGGGGAAGGGGGTGTGCACAAAGTGTAGGGACGTAATGAGTGGGAGCGTATGAGTCACATTTAGTGGGAATTCCATGGCTTGCAGCCAGAATGGGCTTACCCACGCCTCTCTGCGCTGGGTAGACACACGGTCAATGTCATGCATAATTATTTATTGAATGCTAAACACTTAAGTGTGAGAATACAACAGTAAGTGAATGAAAAGATGGAACTCTGGAGAGAGCAAAATACACCACCATAGTGAACCTGCGGCATAACAAACGCAGCGTGGCTCAGACGTGCATGTGGGCTCTTACCACAGACAAAAGGGACTAACTGGGTGGTCGGTGAGTTTTTGCGTCCGAGCAAATGGGCAGGCAGTGTGAATGCCTAGAGAGCGAGAGTAGACGCCGTCCGGTGAAAAAGGAGCGTTGGTAGGCAGGAAAACATCTTCCATGTTCCTGCAGGAGCATCTAAGAAGACACATGTTTGTCGTGGAAGCGAATAGCTGTATGTAGCATGTAAAACAGTTTGCAATGGTGCACGCGGTCGTGCGTCGTAACCGAAAAGTTGGTTTTTAAAGACTGCTTACTTCATTGTGCTTCAACCTCAGTTGTAAAGGATTGTTTTAAGGATCCCATGGGATACTCCTCGCAAACCGTTTCACACGCTGCATATGGCGATTCACCTCCGCTAGAAACATGCCTCTATGAACAGTCAACGTAGCTCGGAGGTGCATGACATGCACATGACATTAACCTGAGCTGCACTGCATGTGGCCTCTACGACAGACGAATATAAATGATGCCATTTTTTCTGTGTCATTGCGTCCGAGTTGGTGGGCGTGGCCCTGCGAGTTGTCGTCATATCCAATGGTCTTGGAGTTGGTGGGCGTGGCTCTTTCCTGAGTGCGCCATAGGTGTCTCACTTGTCGCCAGCTTAGTGAATCCACGCCTCTTCCGGCATGCTTTCCATGGTTGTCTTGCCTTAGTGAATTATATATATATAGATAATATAAGAGTAAATAGTAAAAGAGTAAAGATTAGAGCAGAATGGTATGAATAGATTAAAATTAAGTATTGCAGTCAGTTCCGTTTGAGATGAATGAATGAGCTGTCTGGGGAAAACAGTAATATGAAAAATAAATGACAAATTGTTAGGCTAAAAGGGAGGCAAAAATCTGCTGCATTAAAAAATGTAAAACGTTTTAAAGAAGTCACAGTCTGTCTCAATCAAACTAGAAATTGATTGATTATTGCATACATTAAGTATGGTATGAAACAATTGGGATTCTAGCTGACCAATGCATTAAAGGTGAAATAGAAATGACTGTAACCATCAGAAAGATGTGATTGGACCTCTTATGATTCTCATTTGAGAGGCTATCTGTGGCAAGTCTGCAAGTTATTTTGTGTTCATTTTAACTTCTTTCATAAACTTAGATCTCTTTTCAATAAGAAAGGGAGAGAGACAGGTTGGGAGCATAAATGATACAGCATGTTGACACACCCATCACATGACAAACCACCTTAGGATACCAAATTAGGACCCGAGTGCAGCCGTGCAACAGGTAGCACCTCAGCACCACATTAGCTTGAATGGAGTGCAACAGTGTGAGTTTTTTTACATTAGCTGGAATGCCAGTCCTGCTACCAACCCGAGTTTCTCCTATAAGTTCGTGGACCTGCTCGTAGGGCTGGATGCAGGTTCAAGTCACACCCAGGATTATTGCAGGTTAAGAGCCTTGCTCAAGGGCCTAACGCAGTGGAATCACTTCCGGCGTGTACAGGAATCGAACCGGCAATCTTCTCAGTAAACCACGCAGCAAAAACAAGCATGTAAACAATTAATGTACATATCTTCCATGTCATACTTCTTCTTCTTAGTCACGTTGCTTAACTTGATTAAGTTATTAATGTTAACAAAGTAATCATAATTAATGAATTTCAGAATTCACGAAAATATGGAAAGTTTTCTATTCTTGATGTTCTTGTTCAGCAAGTTTTAGGTTGGGAAAAAAGGCCCTGTGCACATATTTTTAATCTACGTATGGTAGATTTAATTATCACTCATGGTGTTAACATTCAAAATGTAATTATCTGTTCTATTAATTAAACCATTTGAAATCATTATTTAATTACATTTTTTCTGCTCTTGCCCTTGCCAATAAACGTGCAGAAGATGTATAACTACAAGGAACCTAAATAATAACAGTGCCTTAAGATTTATTGATATTCTAAATGTGTCATACTTAAACAATGACATTCATGTGGATCAGTTTGCTCGAGAAATTACAACTTGTACATGAAATAGGCTGTTGATAAACCAAAAAAGGTAAAGGTTATTTCCATGTTATTAGAAAAGAGGAAGGGAGAGATTGAAATGTTTTTCAGCCATTAGGACCTGGAGAAATATGTGATGCCAGGCTGAAAATGACTTTACTTTCTTTTTGGAAAGGCATCTTTGAATCACCATTAAAAAACAAAAGCAGACATCAGTGTGGCTCTGATCAAGGGATGCGAAGTGATCTGCAATAAGCTTTGTAAAGTCTTAATGGCTTGAACATGCTCCCTAAAAAGTTTAGCTATCTGTCTACTTTTTTCAGTTATGCAGATGACACTTCTTACAACAAATAGAGTAAATAAGATTTTTAGACTGGAGCACGGACCATTGTTTAATATTGAATTAACCAGAGGGAATGGTAAATGGTAGTGTTGGTGACATATTTGCAAGTGACACTGAGGCTTCCTTTGCAAATGAAGGTGTGAACTTCTTTCCTTTTGTGTGTAGAAATATTCTTTAACTTGCACAAATACTGCCCTTCAATAACTCCTGTTGATAAAATTGCTTCTATCAAAATAAATATTATTAAACATTACTAAATACAAAATAATATTATTAAACCTTCAAAGGTATTCGTTATGTTTAATGATATACTCATGGTTACTGTACCTAATGAGTGAAAATATAAACAAACCTCTACAACATTAACAAATGTGACAATGAGAATAACAATAAATAACTGAACAACAAGAAACCGAAAGTATCTCACACAATTCCATCAAAAAGTAGCTCAGAGTTTCTGAATTTCTACAGTAATAACCCAGATATACTAAGACTGTAGGCTGAACTAGAGACTTCCTCTTGGAATATGATTAGTTTTGTAAATGTGTGCCAATCTTAATCTATGTACCAATAATCAATGTAGACAGTCTGATTAAACAAACAGCACCATGCAATACTGTATAGCATCATAACTTTATCAGACATACTGCCTCGCAGTTTGGAGACTTGGGTTCACTTCCCAGGTCCTCCTTGCGCAGTGTTCTCCCGAGAATTTTTTTCCAGCCAGGTGGCATGAAAAAGTAGCCGGATATAGCGGGACGGGGAAATTTGGTGGTGGGGAAAATTAAATGCGCACTATTTGTATTGGCAAGTTATTATTCATTATTTTCCAATGCTCAATATGACTTCTTTTTTTATAAGGTTTGACACTTGTGCCAGAATTCAGGATCCTGCAACACTAACGAAAATTTTAAATAACAATTTTTATGACATAAACCAAGAGGCACAAGTATTGTTGCTGTCGGGAAGAAAAGTGAAAACAATAAAAAAAGTATGGGAAACCTAAAAAAATTTTTAAAAAATTTAAAAATATTCTTCAACGCCAACTTGCATATGCAGAAGGTGTCTTCAGTGAAATACGTATTCTTCTTTTCTTCCTAGTGGCCCAGTTGTCTGCAGCTTTCCCATAATTCCCAGGATCTGGGTCCACCAAGGAGATCAGCATGAGATTATTTAGCGTGCTTTGATTCATGCGATTTCTCAAACATGTCTTGATCCTTTTAAGGACAGAAAACCCCATTTCACATTCAGCTGTGCTCACTGGGATCACTAGCGCAATATGAGCTAGTCTGGCTAAATCTGGAAATGACTCTTTGAGCTCTGATGTCGTTGCTATTTTTAGCAAAATCTGTTTTCGATTGAAGTCTTTATATAATTGACTTCTGATCATTTTTGACAGAACTGTCCATTCTTGCCTGCTACTTTCATATTTTAAAATTGGAGGGCTACCATTTTTGGAGTAATGATCGAAAAGAATTTCAGCAGACTTATTTGAATCGTGAGTTTCTGCTTTGAAAACTTGAAAAGCTGGAAATAATTGGCATGTCATGGAATCTTGCATCCAGGTGCTTGACATCTCTCTCTAGGTATTTATCATATATTGCAGCTTTGAATGACATTACATAACTCTGTGTATAAACAATGCGGAAATCTGACCATTTTTCTGCCAGACAATGATGAAGGCTTTAAAAACATCTCCCAGGAGTGTCTTTCAACTTCATGATGGACAATTATGTGGCGAGCAAAACTGGCTCAATTTCGGTAAAATTGACATCTTGCCTTTCCAAGCCTCAGATAAGTTGAACAATAAAGGTAATACGTCTGAAAGCATCATCAGAGAGGAAACAAAATTGTACGTTTTAATACATCTGTTTAATCCTTCAGCTGTGTTGTCATTTCATTCAGTGGCCTCTCTTTCCAGCGCAGCTATGACACTCATCAGACACTGTCGTAGTGACTGTACTGCAGAGTCATGAGACAGCCATCTAGTGTCTCTGGCCATTTTCAGCTTAATCTGGGGAATGTTCAGAATATTTGGAATTTCCGTTAAACCAGCCATCCTAACTGAAAAATTTTGGAAGAAATAGAGCAGCTGCCTTAAGATGTTGTTCAGTTTTGTTAAATAAGGTACAGCAGTTGCTGCTTGGGCACTTGCAAGGGCCAATCTATGGTTTACACAGTGGCAGCTGACTAAGAGTCCTGGGGCCTCATGTATAAACGGTGCGTACACATAGAAATGTGTCCACGTTCAAATCACAATGTATAAAACCTACACTTGGCGTAAAGCCATGCACTTTTCCACGGTACCTCATACCTTGTCGTACGCAAGTTCTCCGCTCGGTTTTGCAGACTGGTGGTATCCAGCGTCAAAGCAGTGCTACTGTTCCTGTGTGGTTACTCTTTATTTTCCTGACGCGGCTTTATGAATACACTGAAACTAACCGCATATTGTTTATTAGTGTAATGCATTTGATTGTAATTAACTTGTAACAATATAATAATCCAGGGAATAGCCATAGTATTCCAAATACCATAACTGCTTTACCGTTGTTACTCTCACTGCACCTTCTTCTTCTTTTAGCTGATCCCATTAGGAGTTGCCACAGCGGATCATCTTTTTCCATATTACTCTCACTGCACCACTCAGAGTATTTATATCACTGTATCTGAATGTGAATCACAGCAGCAGCTGATCGGAAAGAGAATTATTGGTATACGGCATTAAGCACACACACTGTCTCAGCCACAGCAAAACGTTTCAAAGCCTTTCCTATACGGACCTCGTGGTTCAGAAACAGTTTCATCCCAAGAACTATAAATCCACTCAATCAATTGCTCCTTGTAGAACTGTTTGTACTTATAAGTACAATTACTTCACTGTAAACTTGCACTACAGTTATAATATCGCACAACCTGAGCCACTTTATAAAGCGCGTATTTACATATGATGACGATATTTTTAAGATGAAATGCAGCAAAATATGTTTATTATATTGTACAGGTAAAACTTTAACTTCATTTAAATAACCTATATTCTTCACTGGGACTGGCGTGAAGGATAAAATAATTAAACATGTACTACGAAGATAGTTCAATGTTCCTTAAACGTTTTGAAGAATCGGCATTCTAAGATTACAGATGGCTTAACATCTATTACAGAGCTGATTGCGTGGCATTCGGTTACAGGGAGAAAGAACAGCAAGGACTGCAGGGGCGGCCACGCCAATATACAGTATATTGAATATAAAACAGAAAGAGAAAATAACGACACAGCTAAAAACGCAGCAGCAAATTTCGACAAAAGTTAAACGCTTGCGTCATAAGCACGAGGCGGTTATGCAGTGTTTGCATCGGATGTGGCCATCCACCATGCATAAGATACCATATTGACATTGGCGGATGAAGGAGCCACCGATTCTTTCTCTGCCCAGGGCCTCCACAAGCCTAGAGCCACCCATGAGTACTGATGCAATAAATAATTTCATCGAAGGTCGCGCACAATCACTGCGCCATGAAACCCATGTTTAATAACGTGCTTTAACTCCTATCATCATGAAAATGATATCACGTATACATCACAGTATTTTAGTTATTCAGAAAGCTGTAATATCACGAATGTAATGGATTCTGTGTCCAGTCGGAGGAAGAGAGCCGGTTTAAGAAGCACGTAGTGATTCACACACATAGAGCACATAGAAGATCACATACAAAACAAAGCATTTAACACGCTACTTTAATTACAATGTGCTTTGAGAAACTGGTTAACTAAACTATTTTAAGATGACGTTTATGATGCTCTACTTTAATGACAAAATAAACTACATGATTAAAGTGGAAATTTCGAGATTAAAGTTGACATTTCGTGCTTTTTCCCCACTGTGTGCCTTTTTTTTCTCTGTACCCTAATAAGCTTTTATATGATACTCAGACAGTGGGCTACAACTCGCCTTTTCACAGCGACTTTGATATCTGAGCTTTCAAGTTTCTCCAACACGCTATGTCACTCGATCAACCACGGTTTAATTAAACAAATAGTATGTTTTTCCTTTGTCTCCACTTGGTATTCGCTGAAATTCTTATATGTTCCCCCGTGCTTTTCCCATTGTCTTTTCATAGAAGGCTGAGCTTAAGGGCAATTTATATTGATTTGCATATTCAAAGAGGCGTAATTCTGGGAGGAGTTGGGGCAAGACATAAGGCGCATGCACTTTTCACGCTGACCGGGATTTATGTAATGGAAGTACGTGGAAGTTGGAGTACGCACAGATTCCCGCATCTGGATTTTTCTGTGTGTAAGCACATTTCAGCTTTTGTGCTTACGTCATGTTATAGTGCGAATTCTACGCACAGTGTTATGCATGAGGCCCCAGATGTTTTATCTTTAAGCAGTTTTGCCTCACCTTTCTGTTTCCCCATCATAACAGCCGCTCCATCTAACCCTTGTCCAACCAGATTAGCAGTTTTCAAGCCTAGAGTGTCCATAGTCTCACTCAGTGTGTTGGTTATAGTCTCCACTTTGCCATCAATCATATTGCGGGTTGATACAAAACTAATTCTGACCTCTTTAGTGACCTGGCAAACATATTTAATGTAAATAATTATTTGTTTTACAACTGAGATGTCTGTGGTTTCATCACACAGAATACTGAAAAAGTTTTCAGCGTGTATATTTTTCAGCATGTTAGACTTTATTTCTGATGCTAAGACATCCAGCAGCTCTTGCTCAGAGGTGTAATGTGCATTTCTACCAACATTGAGATGTTGTAAAAAGGAACAACCCATTTCTTTCCAGTGTTCCAACAGCTTTTCAAACAACGTTGTATGTGGCAACTCATTTTTTGCCAACCAATACATGGATCTTAAAGCTCCCACAAAGGCATCCCTCTGTAATTTATTTAACACAGATACAGATCTTTCAACTTGACCGATTCCAGTTTTCTCTAGTACACGCTTTCCTAAAAGGTCAGCAGTGCGTTTTACTTTTTTCATGGTTCAGCAAGCTTTCCTTTTAAATTCTTGTGCATGGCACATTTACCCAAGGTAACTCCCTCCTTGGGGGGATGTCTGTTTGAATATTTCATGCACAATGAGCACCACATACTATTTTCTTTGACCATTAGCCAATCAAAATTTTTAAACCATTGTTTGTTTATGACGGATAAGCGGTGCTTGGATTTATCAATTGGCAGAGCGTGTGCTGAAGAGATTTCCCCTGATGGACCAGCCTCTGCAATGTCTTTGTCTGAAATTGCCACATCAGGAGTTGACGCTGCACCTTCATTAGTTTGTGGCGTCTCTTTTCTGAAATAACTGAGCAGTGTTGTTTTCTGAACACTTTTTTTGCTCATGTTGGTAAAACGTTTGGAAAAAATTAAAGGTACCTATGAATAAGACTTTTGAGTTGGAAAGTAGGAGCCTGTTGAATATTCATTGCACACTTGCACTACGGCAGGGCAAGATATGAACAAAAAAGGAACGGCAGATGGGTCACTTTAACAAAACTACAGAAGCATATTAAGGCCACGGTGAAGAAAAAAAAAATACGAGCACAGTGAAGAAAAAAAAAACTACATGTTGAGAATAAAGTCAACACGTTGACTTTAGTCTCAACATTTCCACTTTATTCTCACCGTTTATGTTGAGATTAAAGTCGACATTTCCACTTTATTCTCATAGTTTATTTTGTCATTAAAGTAGAATGTTTTAAACTAAACTTCATCTTAAAATGTTTAATTTACTAGATTTTCTCAAACTCCATCATAAGGTAATGTAGTACATTAAATGCTTTGTGTTAAGCATTCCCCGACCGAGTTGTTAATCACTACGTATTTCTTAAACAGACTTCTTGCACTGAGGAGGCACCGGTAGGGATCGCCACACAGAATGCATTCACTTGATGATATTCCTGCTCTCTGAACATTTACAATGCTAAGATAAATACTTGATATCATTTTCATGATGAAATGCATTAAAGCATGTATTAAACATGCATGGTAGTGCTTCTCCCTCACAGTAAGGGGTCCCCAGGTGTACGTTCAGTGTAGAGAACTTTATGGCAGGTGTGACGAGGCTCCGCTCCTGCTATTAGCATGTGCAGCCTCCTCTCGCCTGCCCACCTCTCATATAGTCCTTTCTACTGTAATTAAGCTGCTCTGCCCCTGCTATTACCATGTACACCATGTCTCGAAAGCCCACCTCCCCATACTCTTTGCTTGTGCACTCCACTCCGCCTCGTCCCGACTATTAGCTTTAGCCTCTCCCCTCGCAACTTGAGATCCTGCTTCTAAAATATTTGCCCACCTGCCCGCTCGTCCCTTGCCATCTCTGCAGATCATTAGATCTGCGGCTGTCATCTCACAATGTCATGCGAGATGACAGCCGGGCACTCAACTAAATTAGCTGGGCGGAGTGCCTGGCTAAAAGACGCTAGGGAGGACACTGCTCCGTGGAGTTTACATGTTCTCCCTGTGTCTGCGTGGGTTTCCTCCGGGTGCCCTGGTTTCCTTCCACAGTCCAAAGACATGCAGGTTAGGTGCATTGGCAATCCTAAATTGTCCCTAGTGTGTGCTTGGTGTGTGTGTGTGTGTGCTCTGTGATGGACTGGCTCCCTGCCCGGAGTTTGTTTCCTGCCTTGCGCCCTGTGTTGGCTGGGATTAGCTCCAGCAGACCCCTGTGACCCTGTAGTTAGGATATAGCAGGTTGGATGGACTTAATAAAAATTAATGATCAAGATTGAAAAAGTATATGAGTTTGTAGATTTAGTAATAACCAAAGCCAAGTACTTGCTGTAGATGGTGAAGAGATTAGTGCAGCAGCTATATATTTTCATATTCCATATTATAGTGAGTCATATTTTGACACATGCCTTTTTACAAATCTATCTCTTCCGTTGTACATGCACACATTCTCAAACCTGCTTAATGCAATTCAAGGTTGCAGTGGAAGGAGCCTACTCTATCAGCATTTTGCAACAAGGCAGTGCTGTGGTGATTGTGGGGAGTTGACATGTTTTCCTCATTTCTAAGTGGATTTTTCTCTGGATGCTTTGGGGATTTGGGTTAACTGTTGCTGCAATGCTGTTGATGGCCCAGAAAGAGCTTTTATTTCTATGGTATGAAAATATAAAAATATTTGTCATGAAAGCACCCACACCCTCACAACCAGTGAGATAAATGATCAGCAAAGCCACATATAAGAAAGTGGGTGAGAAGAGGGAATGACACAAGTGAAGGGACTGCCATGCAGGTTGATGAAATGAAAAGAATGGCTACAGCACAGGAATGAGATGATTTTCATGGCATTTTAGAGGATGAGTGAATAGAGTTGAGGTATATATGTTGTATTGTAAAAGCAGTTTCAGTGGCCATGGACCACTCATCACATGTTGTTGTTACTAAACTGATTGTAAATCTGTAGCAGAGATGCAAAGATTTTGTATTCAGTTTAAGTTAAGTAAGAATTCCTTCTCCTAACACTGTGTTGAAGTGGCTTGATTTATTTCAACCTCATTGAGAGATATGTTAGGACCATTGAAAAGTGCAGGAACACCAGAAAATATCCAAAGGTTAAGACAAGTTGTAGACATTCAGCACTATGTCAATCAGTAGCATTAAACTTTTCAAATTGAACTTTTCATTGAATTATTCGATTTATCACATCACTGTATAAAATACAAATATTGCTTACACTTTTAAAAATAGTTTAGCTACCTTTTCACTCAATTTATTGAATTGTTAAATGAAAACAGGAATATGTTTAACTATTTGTTAACTCATTTCAAAAACGGTATTAAAAGAATAATGGGGTTTAAGACAAGGTAAATAAACTGCATCAATTAATTCTTTTTTGACTAATTTATTCCTTATCCTGTGCAGTGAATCAAGTGACTTAAGTTAAGTGGCCATTCATATCTCCCTTTTAAAAACCAACCTATCCTTGCATTATAAAAAAATGATTTCTCTCAACTTTGTTAAAGCTTACATTAAGCATTTACACTGACAATGATATATATCTGGAATGTATTCTTTGACTTGAATGAGAATTACAGTTTTATCAACAATGTATTTGCTTTCCATTTTTCTGTTTTAGTAATATTCGTGTGAGAAATTTCCTTGAAAGGAAACAAAAATGTTTACTGTTTATTTATTATATGGTGACTGATATTTGTCTATATATGACTCTGTTATCATTATGGTAATGATCCTCTCCTTAGAACTCATTATAACACTGATTTTCCTATTTAGGTCCCCATATTTAAAAAGTTTAAGAAACACTGTTATGAGTTAATGCACTGAAACTGCAAAGAATGGCAGTTAACTTAAGGAATTAGAATCGGGCGATAACATGAGTTTAGAATAATAAGCCAAGGTAATAATTGGGAGTCAAAGAAACAAAATAAACAAGGCTGTATGCGTGAAACAGTAAACATGGTCAAGAAAGAGTATGAAGACTAGAAACCAAAAGTTCACATAACTAGAACCAAGATACATGACAAAATTGTGTTCAGAATCAAAAAAGAATTAAAGCTAGAATGCTTATAGCAAGCAATACTTCCTATTGTTTTAAGTTGAATTGACAAAGTTGGACAAACCAGGGAGTCCAGGAGCTGACCTGTATAACCATTGACTTCTGATGCCATACACTCTGTGACCCGTGATGTAACCCCAAGCATTAAAATCATCAACACTAAAATCACAACAGACAAAATAAAATGGAACTGCAGAATAATGCAAAAAGTAGCTAACATAAGTAAATATGTGTTGAAATAAAATAAATAAATGTGACTATTGGATTCCTGGATCTCTGAAACCCCAAAAACAATATAAAAATTATTTTTAGAGTTCCAAAAACCATTTAGTCAACTCAGAATAGATATCTCTTTATTCTTCAACTGCAATGAGTATGTGAACACCTTAGGAAAATATACTAGTGGAATATAAGGTTTATTAAGGTTGAGGGCAGCTTGTCACTCCAAATGTTTAAATATCCATTAAAAACAAAGGTTTAGAGTTCCCTCTAGGAAGCTTTCACCACATTTAATTGTCTTTACAAAATTATGATGCAAACAAGACTAGTCACCGTTACCTGCTCTGGGATAAAACCCTGTCCCTGAGTTCCCTTATCCTAATTTACAGCAGGGAGTGACACACAAGGCTTGACTGCTCAAAAGTTAATTTTATTAAATCTTTCTTTTAAGGTGCTTGTTTCAGCTTAACAGAGACCATAACCAGGAGAGCCCCACCACAAACCAAAAAAAAAACAACCACACCTTATCTCCATCTATATTCAAAACTCCACCCCTCAAACACCGACAACTCCACCCACATCCCACATTCAGTATGATCCGGTTGTCAGGCTGCTATTTTAAGCTCTCATCCCAACATCACTTACTGTGTAAGGCAGAAAGAATTGCCATCTCATTTTGAAGTCTTTGATCCTGTCATGCGTCTTGGAAAAAAATCTGCTACTTGGAATATGGATTTTTCTCTTAACCTAATGTTTTTCCCTTAGTAATGGTGGATGGTTCACCCTGGTATGGGTCATTAAACTGTACATTACTTAATGCCACTTAGGGTCCGCGAGCAGAAGACCGCTAACCAAAAATGTATAATATGGGCTGAGACCTGGCACACAATGGCGATGTGAACAGGTTTTGATGAAACACTGACACTACATTTCATTATTGCCTGTTCTGTATCGACCTGTCAGATACCTGAGGTTTTCTGATGTTTACCCTCACATTCTTCCAAAACACTGGGAGACAATTCTTGGTAAATGATTCCTTAATCTTCATGACTCCTCCATTCTGGAACACTGTCACTTATATGGCCATGAACCTCTGTCTGAGTTAGTATTGAGGCAGAAAGACCACTTTTTCTGTCTTACACTATACATTGAACACATCTGTGTTTATTTTATTCCCTAGCTACAGTAAATCTAGTACTGACTGCTATGCTGTTTATTAGCTCTGTCAGTCAGCTTCAATGTAAACTGGGTTCTGTATCAACAGAAACAACTTTAATGGAATCTCCTATAAAACATAAACTAATAGAGCTGACAACAAAGAATAAATTAAGGGGAAACTGTGTTTCATATGAGTACATAGACACTCATGAATTTATCATGTCTTCATATTCACATAAATTAGAACTTTTCTTTGTATCATGGAGCACTAACAGGTCAACCATTTGGAAAAACAGCTGATGTTGATTACTTTATTCCAGCTGCATATCAATGCATTTTGACTATAAGCTAACAAAATAAAGAAAATCAGTGTCTGACAGCAAATCACAGACCCATATTAATAGCTGCTATGTCTTTTCCACTGTACCGCATGTGTCATCTTTTTCAAGCACTTTTGTCATAGGTGATGCATAATGAGATTACAAGACAAAGAGTAGCGACGCTACTATGTAAAAAAATTCAATTAATGAGCGCTCTCCCAAAGTGTTAATATACTGTGATGCCATTTGCTGTTTTGTCAACATTTTGTATATCTCAGTAATGTATGCAAATAAAAATATAGGAACATACATGGAATTGTCGTTTTTGTCCTGCTGAATTTGTGTGCTTTGACATGTTTGATGGCAGTTTTGGGATACATTTGCTATGGTATTTTACAATAAAAATAAGTCAATTAATAATTACTTTCACTATCCTGATGCTCTGAGGTCATTTCCCACTTTGTAAGTAAATGCTTCTGTAGTTTTATAGCTGTGCATTAATATTAATTACGTATTTACTTATTTTTTTAATGAACTAATTGTTCATTAAATATGATAGACTGATGAATCATAAAAAGTAGTTTACATGTGCTAGTTTAACACTTTGCTAAAGTTTTTATTTTAACTGTAATAGTTAATAGAACACTGCAGTGAAACACATTACTAATATTTCCAAGAATTGCCTCTTGCCATGTATCAGATAATGAAAACATGTTTTTGCGTGACTCGATGGCTCTTAATCCCCCTTTAAGTTTTCAAGATAGATTTTAAGTGTACTCATATTTCTGGAAGGAAACAACATTATTTTTAATAAAATTGTAACATATACTTCTAGTCCTGAGAGAGTCTCTTGAACCTCAAAGGCAACACTTTTTGTGCCCAGAAGCTAAGAATCCATTATAGCTTTCCCTCAAAGATTTAATAGGTGTCATAATTTATCATGTAAACCGAAAAGTGTTTCTTAATTAATTGCGTGTGTTAATGAATTTTTTAATTTGATCCCTGTAAGTACTTTGCTATGCTAATTGCAATATTCCACACATTAGTTATCCGCTATTGCCCTTGGCTATTTGCTACTTTAACTAAGAGACCTTTTTTCTTATAAAGTTCATTAACTCATCCAGCCCCAACAATACATTTTTCAATCAATATTTGAACAAGTGGAAATTTAAGCATATTAAATTGGATGGACAACTTTTTGCATTTTTTTTACAAAAGTGATTAACCTAGGTGAATATAATTTAATTACTATAACACATTATATTTTGAGTATAGAATTGAAATCTGTGGGTTTAACTTTTGCATTCAAGTCTTTCTTGCAATGAGATTATACTGTACTTACAATTTGTCTTTTACTGTACAGTATATCATTATTACAGTACAGATTAGCAGATATGGGTCAGTAAGAAATGGCAGAGCTCATTTGCAAAATGACCTATTTGTATTAAAAATATTAGTAATACATAGATCTAATTGAAACAGATTGTTATCCTCCATTAATCTGTTTTCTTAAGTCATTCTTACCAACTGATGCTGGACCACGTGCAAGTCACATACATACCACGACAATTAACCCAACTTACACACCTTTGGACTGTGGAAGGAAATTACAGTAGAATTCTGCATAGTACTAATTGTTCTGTTCTCACTCCTGCCTTCTCAGACCATATATTTATCCCAATTGTGGCTGCTCCCAACAAAATTCCACCCCATTTTCACCTGCTCCTACCCACTTTCTCTCCTGCGTCCATTTCGCTGCTGACTGCTCTCCCACTTTCTTCTCTAAAAGACAGTTACATTGGGCACATACCATAAGTGGACCGCTAAAACAATGGAATTTACAAGGGGAAGAAAACATCACACATATGTGGGTAAACCATGACTGTTTTTTTAAACAATACAATCAGAGTTGATCACTTGATGTCAATTTTTTCAAAAAATAATAAACAGATAAACAGTTTAAGGGTGACCAGATATCCTCTCTTTCCTGGTGATGTCCTTATCTTGACACTTAAAATAGCAGTCTGGCAGGTAATTATAAAATTGAAAAAATTGTCTTAGATTTGTATTGACTAATACTTAGGCTGTGTAACTAAACAACAGACCTACATTTTTGTCTGATCCTTGTGCGACAGGTGTATGTGTTGAACCTGCAATCAGTGTAACTCACGTGTGGTGTAGGGTTTGTTTAAAGAGAGGCATACCTGGCAGTTTGACTCAGGTGACAGCTAAGATGACTGGACAGAGTTACTATTCAAGTTAAATTATGGTGCCATCTTCAATTGGCCAGGCAGAATTTTACTGTTGCACCTACATTAAGCAGCTCTCTGAGTTGTTTCAAATGCTCCCACAAGCTTGAAATTAAGAAAAAAGTTCTACCTTCTTCTATTATCGCATCCCCAGCCACTCCTCGTACAGCTGCTGATATGAATAGTAAAAGCAGTATGGTTTGTGCCAAAGACCGCTCAGCCCTAGCATAACGGTCCAGTTTTGTACATAATGTATAATACAATGTAGTATAATATTATACTGACTTTATGGAATGTTCCTATCTGGATGTGGACAGTGGTGATTCCACTATGACATTTATGCCTGCCTCTTAAGGTTTATTTTCAAATTTCATACTCATCCCTGAGTAACTAAATTTAACATTTTTACTTCCTACTTGAAATTTAATGTATTGTAAATAAACGTGAAGAATTACATCTGCCAGATATATATCCAAATCTGATGCTTGTGCTTACTCCACTATTCCACCTTTTTTATGTCATCTGCAAACTTATCCAGCTTGTTATCTAGATTATTAATGTAAATTAAAAAAAGCACTGATCACAGTAGTGATTCCTGGGTGTCATCACATTCACTGTCACCTAATTCTTGTCATCATAACCTTTTTCTTTTTGTGCTTCTTTTTCTCTCTTCTAAACAGTGTATCTTGAACAGTCACTTCTTTATTTTTTTAAATCTAGCTGCTCATGTGATACCTTATAAAAAATATATATATATTTAATAATAATGCATGCACCCTCCTCTCTGATGAAATAAACTGCTCAAAAAATTAAAGGAACACTTTGAAAACACATTAGATCTCAATGGGAAAAAAATGCTGCTTGGTATCTATACTGATATAGACTGGGTAATGTGTTAGGAATGAAAGAATGGCACATACAGTATTTTGGTGGAAATTAAAATTTTCAACCTACAGAGGGATGAATTCAAAGACCTCCAGAAAATCAAAGTGAAAAAATGATGTGGCAGGCTCAGTCTCATTCAAAGGAGTGACACTTTATAGGAGTGACATAACAAAGGAGTGACATAAATACTGCATTAAAAGAGTGACATTCATCTACCATACAAAACTGAAAGAACGCTCACCAAAAAAAATCGTTGTTGCCTCACCTACTACTTGGATGATTGGTTGGATGGTTGCCACTCCTTTGAAATTTATATCTGAGGTTTCACTCCTTTGTTATGTCACTCCTAGGAATTGTCATTCCTTGGATACAGGCCCGGCAGGTTAGTCCATTTTGCCAAGATTTAATTGCAGCAGTTCCAAATCGTACTCAGTAGTTTGTATGGCCCTCACTTGCTTGTATGCATGCCTGATTTTGTTGTTTTGTTGTAAAACGTGATTATCAGGTTCATAATGTGTAAAATTATAATATAGTTTGACGTTTAATAGATTTTTTCTTAACACCTGCCATTATCCAACATTTTCGCTTATCTGACGTTTGGCCGCCTCGTTTATGTCGGATAAGCGAGACTCTACTGTACCAGCATAGGAGAGACAACCCCACCCACAATTACAGCAGCGAAGATGAGAAGAGAGCTAAGGAGACTTCGTGCCAGCAAAGCAGCAGGTCCAGATGGAGTATCGCCACGACTGCTGAAGTTCTGTGCGTTGGAGCTGGGGAGTCCTCTACAGTGAATCTTCAACCTGAGCCTGGAACAGGGGAGAGTCCCAAGGCTTTGGAAAATATCTTGTATCACCCCAGTCCCAAAGGTATCACGTCCTAGTGAGCTGAATGACTTCTGGCCTGTCGCTCTGACGTCACGTGAGATGAAGACCATGGAACGGCTGCTGCTTCACCACCTGAGGCCACAGGTCCGCCGCGCCCTCGACACTCTGCAGTTTGCATACCAGGAGAAAATGGGAGTGGAGGATGCCATCGTCTACATGCTACACCGATCCCTCTCCCACTTGGACAGAGGCAGTGGTGCTGTAAGAATTATGTTTTTGGACTTCTCTAGCACCTTCAACACCATCCAGCCTCTGCTCCTTAGGGACAAGCTGACAGAGATGGGAGTAGATTCACACCTGGTGGCATGGATCGTGCGTCTCGGAAACTGCAGGTCTGACATTGTGGTGAGCAATAAAGGAGCGCCGCAGGGGACTGTACTTTCTCCGGCCCTGTTCAGCCTATATACATCAGACTTCCAATACAACTCGGAGTCCTGCCACGTGCAAAAGTTCGCTGATGACACTGCTATTGTGGGCTGCATCAGGTGTGGGCAGGAGGAGGAGTATAGGAAGTTAATCAAGGACTTTGTTAAATGGTATGACTCAAACCACTTACACCTGAACACCAGCAAGACCAAGGAACTGGTGGTGGATTTTAGGAGGCCCAGGCCCCTCATGGACCCTGTGATCATCAGAGGAGACTGTGTGCAGAGGGTACAGACCTATAAATACCTGGGAGTGCAGCTGGATGATAAGTTGGACTGGACTGCCAATACTGATGCTCTGTGTAAGAAAGGTTAGAACCGACTATACTTCCTTAGAAGTCTGGTGTCCTTCAACATCTGCAGTAAGATGCTGCAGATGTTCTACCAGACGGTTGTGGTGAGTGCCCTCTTCTATGCGGTGGTGTGTTGGGGAGGCAGCATAAAGAAGAAGGACGCCTCACACCTGGACAAACTGGTGAGGAAGGCAGGCTCTATTGTAGGAATGAAGTTGGACAGTTTAACATCCGTGGCAGAGTGACGGGCGCTAAGCAGGCTCTTGTCAATCATGGAGAATCCACTGCATCCACTGAACAGGATCATCTCCAGGCAGAGGAGCAGCTTCAGTGACAGACTGCTGTAACTGTCCTGCTCCACTGACAAATTGAGGAGATCGTTCCTCCCCCACACTATGCGACTCTTCAATTCCACCCGGGGGGGGTAAACATTAACATTATTCAAAGTTATTGTCTCTTTTTACCTGCATTTTTATTATTATTTAATTTAATATTGTTTTTTGTATCAGTATGCTGCGGCTGGGATTATGTGAATTTCCCCTTGGGATTAATAAAGTATCTATCTATCTATCTATCTATCTATCTATCTATCTATCTATCTATCTATCTATCTATCTATCTAAATCACACATCACACAGACCTGTAAATTGCCTAAGTTCCATTATGTGCTATCTGTGTTTAATTTCATTATTACATCCTGTATATAATATAATATATTGGGCTACTGTTGGCTGAAGAAGGAGAAAAAGAGAGGGGAAACATGTCTGGAGGCAGAAGGAAAGGAAGAAGGTAATGAGAGTGGAACTGAGGGTGGGAGTTTTGAATATTGGCAGTATGACTGGTAAGGGGAGAGAGTTAGTCGATATGATGGAGAGAAGAAAGGTTGATGTTTGTGCGTGCAAGAGACTAAATGGAAGGGGAATAAGGCCAGGTGGATTCAAATTGTGCTATCATGGTGTGGATAGGAGGAGAAAATGGGGTAGGGGTTTTCTTGAAGGAACATAATGTCAAGAGTGTTTCAGAGGTCCAAATAGTCCAGGTAAGATGATTTGGATAAAAGAGTCTGCAAAGCAATTAAACATAAATGTAAAATGTTTTTCCTCATTTCATCTAACTTTATATATTTTCTATCGGAAGAGGAAGCTTAGGACAAATAAAATAAAAATCTCACTCTAATATTCTTGTCATTTTCATCTGTTCCCTAATATATCCCATTTCATCTTTATCACCCACAGTACACTTTATAATTCAATTAGCACTGTCACACATGCACATGGGAGGCAGCTGAAGGGCTGACAAAGGGATAATTCAATGCCATACCAGGGGGTGGCAGAGTACACTAATCCTCCCTCTTTTTCATTGGCAGACCAACCATGGGAAATTTCGCCTAGACGTGAGGACGTCAATTCCAGTTCCAGTTCCTGCTCTGATGACATCACTTCCCCTGCCCGGCTTTAAAACCGCCATCTTTGCCTGTTATGATTGTTCTATTGTTGGACAGAAGTCTTTTCAAACCTGTTCGATGGAACCAACGTTTCACTTTTGGCAGCCTAATTCAACTATACAGACAGCTGCCCCTAAACCTCTTCCTGTGTCTGTCCAATTTTTTTACAGCACATAATCCTTAAACGATTTCAATACAAACACTAATTAATGCCATGATAATTCAATTATGCATCACAACTACAACCCAGCAAACCAAAAAATAAACACTGATAAGTGGCAAACTTTAAGGAAAACCTTGCAATTAAATAAAACTAAAATAGCAAAAAATCCAATTCCAATCAAATCAAATTCCAAAAGTTGACCCAAAGATGCTCTTTCAATATTTTAACATTAAAAAAATGTTTAAGGTGAAGTGTATTGCAAACAGTAAGGTTGAAATAAAAATACAGAAAATGAAACAGCAAATGCTGCAAATCAGGGCTTTTCAGCCATTTTCTTGGCATACAAGCTCCAGTAATTTGAATGTTTTGAAGTATCAACTTTTTTGTCCTAAACTATAAATTATTACTTACTAAATTCCTATTGGGTACAACTAAAAGTTATATTTCTTAATCTGCCATGCATCCCTCCATGTTATATACAAGGTATAGTTTTGCACTTGTGTCTATCTTTAATTTTTTCTTAAGTACATCTAATGTTTTTTTTTAATGTAAGAACAATTATGTATTTTGATATGGAATAGTTTTAAAAAGCATAAAATTTTCATTTTTTTTAATTTGCCTGAATTTCATGTGTAGCAGAGAGGGGAAATCAATACAGTTACAGTATTGTCTGACATTAAACACAGTATGTACTGTACTTAAAAAGTTAAGTCCTGTGATGATTTAAAGAAATTTTTGATCGTAGTCTGCTTTCCTGAAGAGTGACGTTTCTTCGCTGTGAAGTCTCGCCATCTTTGTAGCATCATTATGTTGATTTCTGTAGCTTCTTCTTGTTGCTCAATGTAATTAATTCCAGTTTCTAGCCTTAACTCCGTCACTAATATAGTCAACATCCGTACCAGTGTATACTGTTTACTACAACATTGTGACTGCGTGTGTGTGTTTGTGCTGTGACATACAAGTCCCTGTCTTGCACCCGAAAACTTGAAGCTGAGTCTCAGTACTTTTAGCAACACCAGCTTTATTAAGCTTGAAACAGCAACAGCGAGGTTATTTAATGTAGCTGGATCTTTCATTCTCCTATACACAGACACAGCAGTCAGGCAGGGTCGGGGGGAAAGTAATACTGAGCCCAGCGAATTTATAATGTCCTTTGTTCCTTGTATCACCCATCAACGGCAGGCACTTATAGCATGTCTGCGATCTTTTCGGATTGGTTTTTATATCAAACTGCTACAGCGCTGGGAGACTGCGATTGCTTTGGGACGCTCTTCTGCGTGTTGACCCGTTGGGTACAATCCCACAACAGTTTAGAAACTCACTCACACCAGCCATGAATCTTTTCAAAGGTAATGTGCAGGTTAATTTGCTTTATATATTTTTACTTTATATTTTGTATTAATAATTTTTATATGAATAGTTTTGGGTTGTGGAACGAATTATCTGAGTTTCCATTATTTCTTATGGGGAAAGTCGCATGGATATACTGTACGAGTTCTTTGGACTGAAAGCACATTTCCAGAACGAATTATGCTCGCAAACCGAGGTTCCACTGTAATTAGCTGCGGCAGAGTGGGGAGCAACAAAAAATAGACTACGCTCCCGCTCGCAACATGCAGTTCTTGTTGCCGATTAATACATATTTTTTTTTGTTTGTTTTTTTTTGCGATGGGATGTCGGATAATACGGAATGTTGGATGAGTGAAAGTAGGATAAGTGAGACTCTACTGTATCAGCAAAAGGATGGTTGGAGGATGCAGTACTCCGAGGTGAGAGTGGGTTAGAGTGGTCAAACCTGTTAAAGAAGTTGTTCATTTGGTTTGCTCTCTCCACGTCTCTCTCAATGGTGGCACCCCGCTTCGAGCAGCAGCCAGTGATGATCTTCATCTCATCCCACACTTCCTTCATGCTGTTATTCTGCAACGTCTGCTCCAGCTTTCTCCTGTACTGCTCCTTCGCCGCCCTGAGCTGGATTCAGAGTTCCTTCTGCGCACGCTTGAGCTCATACTGATCACTGTCTTTAAAATCCCTTTTATTCTGGTTCAAAAGGCCCTTGATGTCACTTGTAATCCATGGCTTGTTGTTAGCATAGCAGCGTACTATTCTTATTCGAATTACAATGTCTATACAGAAGTTGATGTAATCAGTAGTGCAGTCAACAGCCACCTCAATGTTGACGTTAATTCAAGTTTCCTTAGTTTAGCTTTATGCTCTATTAGACCTTTTTAAATTTATATCAAGATGAGTCAGAGTAAAGACCACACTAAGTCACCATTGGAGTACAATGATTGAACTGAATTTAGAATGGCCTGAAAATAAGATCTAAGCACTGCACACTGGGACATCAGTCGCATTGTGAAATGGAAAGACTATTTTACTTAGGAATGGTAATTTCTTGCAGCATAAAATATCTGTGGCCAATAAATTATCCTTGTCTCAACAGGGCACCAGAGATGGGCCAAGGACAAAGTGAATTACAAATATAGAAATTCTTCAGATATTGTATCCCACATTTTCCTACTCTTCTTTTGCTTTTAAGTTTTTATTCTTTACATTTTTCACTTACCTATACTGTTCCTACTTATTTTGAAGATAGAAACACTTGGCACTTAGAACTAAACTGATCAGTTTCTTGGTTCACCCCTGTTTATTTTGTGTTTTTGTTATCTTTAAAACTAGGGGGCAAAGCCCCCTGCTCGCTTAGCTCAACGCTCTTCACACTAGCCACTTTGCGTCTCTGCCGCTCGCGTTGTGAGGGGGCTGAACGCACGCTAAGGAGATGCGGACGGATCAGCTGCTGTGTGATCTGTATGTCGCACTGTGCATATATCATTTAAAAGTTTGTACAGCAGCTGCTGCTGCTTCTGCTGTGCTGTGTGATCTGCATGCCGCGTTGATCATTTAAAAGCCTGTACAGAAGCTGTCCTTTTGTCTCACTTCCTTGTCTCGCGGGAAGTTAAAGTGTCTCTGAGAATTTGTTTGTAAGTAGGGCATGACATACAAGTAGTCTCGCGGGACTTCAAAGTGTCTCTCCGAGATGATCACGTCTCGACCCAAGATTAATTTACATAATAGATAAATATAATTTGTAAATATTATTAATTTTGTCTGTATTTCCATTTTATTGTATGATTTTATTTATATTGTTTTATTTTAATAATATCAATAAATCTAATATAGGATAATATTAATAATTTTGTATTTATGAACAAACTGATTTTCTTGGTGCTGTGTCCTTTAAATTATGATTCTGGCATCTTATATGATGAGCCTAGGGGGGCAGGGCCACTTAATACTGTAGGTGAGGAACTGTTCCCACTGCCATGTAGGGAGAAGCAGCTGATGAAACAGCTACTTCAGCAATGAGGATTGTTCCTGGCCAATTTGATTGTGTTTTTTTTTTATTTATTTTCAGTATTCCTTGGTGTATCCAGCAGGGGTGCTCTTTCTCCCCTTGGATGTGTTTTTTGACGCAGAATAGACTACAGCCAATACTATCCCTTTTGTAACCATGACGAAAATAAGTACAAGTGAGAAATATGGTACCAATACAGATGTATGTATTCAACTTGCTTTAAAAGATAACATTCATTCCCAATAATACAATATATAGTCATGTATGCATATATATTCAGCCCAGAGAGAAGCCAAGGGACATCACAGCCAAGTGAGGGAGTGCTGGCAACTAGATGTCCCATCCTTCGGGAATGTCAATGGCATGAGAAGGCACTTCTGACTTCATGCTGGATCCTCATCATGTTAACCACTAGCTTATTTACATATTCGTATAACTCTTTTCAGATATGGGCAACTACCAGACAGACTGTGTCCCAAAATAACATCTTCCCCTGTTCTCTTCATTGATGGCTTCTGCAGACTGTGGCTCAGTTTTGGTCTAGCAGATATCAGCAGTTTTAAAATAGCCTTCTTGTGTGTCCTTCACATGTTTTCTGTCCATCTCTCTTACCTGCCCTCCAGTTGACATTTGTCCATCTCTCTGGCATTCTCTCTCTGTCTCAGCTGAATTGCATGGCTTTGAAATTAACATCACATATTATATTGGCACAAAATAACCTTTTTGCTACATTTGGTTTTCATCCTAAGCTTTTGAATTAAGGTAATGTTTCTAGTTTGTGATTTTTGAATTCATTCATTTTTAGGTTGGCCCATTTTTTCCTCCTGTTTTGGCTTTATCAATTCTTTTGGAATCTTAAATATTTCATTATTAAAATAGGTTTATTTTGTCCTTGTGGTTTTATATACCACATCTTTGTGGATATTTAACATTTTTGAATGTTAAAAGCCTTTGTCCCATTTTTGAATTTGAGAATAGACTACCTGGGGTGATGCCTGTTTAGTGGCTCCAGACTTGCAAAGCAGGCAGATGTCTGGATTATAACTTTCTGAGGCCTGCATCCTCTTTTTGTTCTTTATTGTGGCAGGAATCATAGCATTACCTAACAAGAAGTAGTTCACATGTGGTTAGGAAAGTCCATGTGTCCTAGTGTCCAATTATTAAACTATCTAGAATTGCCCTAGCAAAGAGTGTTCTTTTAATCATTTGGTTAAACTTCCTTGTGATTATAAACAAAAGCCTGTCTGTCATTTTCTCTGGGGCCATTCTGATTCTGTTCCACTCCTTAAGCACAGACAAATAGTGATTCTGTTACACACCATTGATTATAACATGTAACAGGAAACACGTTGTGTGAGCAAACAAATTATCACTATTCCTCCTGTTTGTTACTGATGCTAAATTAATATTAAGATCTGAATATTCATTGTATATTGTAACCTTTAACCACTAAAGTTCAGCTAGGGGTCAGCAGTTAACCTGCTTTTTTATTATCATAGCATGTCTTTGATTTAAATACCCTGTAAAAACATTGCTTTATATGATGTTTTTCCAGTTGTAGTACATTAAATTAATTTTTTTTAAATGTCAGTCCAAATTTAACAAGTCAGTTTTGCAAATGTGTATGTAGTTTTGGAGTTAATTTTACTGGAATATTAAATACTTTCTTGTAGAACTGACATGTACATATTATTCTATATTGAAAGGATCTACAGACAATATGTGAAATTGCCTAAGAACATTTTTTATTTGTGTTATAAAATTAAATCAATGTTTCACCAAGTACAATTTTGGAATTATTTACTTACGTATTCTTACTTACAGTCACTACTTAATCTAACATGGACATCTTTGAGATATGGGAGAAAGCTGGAGAGTTGCAGAGACAAAGAAAGGAGTTGCAGACTCCACATAGGCAGTGACCAGCTGGAAACTGAATCAGGTCCAAGGTCTGTGAGGCAGCAGCACACCATTTTGATATTGCCCTTTCAATATTTTATTCTAAAGTGATTATATATGTTAAAAAGTAATTACATTTACTATTATGTTTTGCATATCCAATACATTTCCTGGTATGCTGCCCAAGTGATGTTCATGTATCCAAGAGGAAAGTTCTCCAGTTTAAGAAGCATTGCATTTGTTTTCATGTTAGCTATTGATCATGTTGGCAAGATATAAGATTGAACATTATAGGAATTATATACAAGTGTAAAATGTAGGTAATCAACCTATGCAAAATAGAATGCATTAATTACATGAAAGCAACATGACCGCACAACTGCATTTGGGAAGATGAACGGCTTCATGAAGTTTGAATATTGTAAACTAGCTGTTCCCCGTGGCTCCACCAGCGTAGAAGTGAAATAGGACAGTGAGGAGGATCCTATCTGGCTCCCCACTCCTGACATCACGCTTCCCCCTCCCCTTGGTCCACTGCGTCTCTCTCGGAGTTCGCACAAATAAATCGGTACCGCAAGCAAACTATGATACTTAGTGTGATGAGACAGGTTGCAAAATCAACCGGAAGGTTCAAGCAAATTATAGAAAAAAACCTGATCTAAATCCGTTAAGTAGTTCTTTCTTGAAAAGTGGACAGACATACAGACAGAAAGATGTTGGATTTTATATATATAGAGATGAGGGAATGCAACAATTTGCAAAGAATGAATGCTGTGCGTCATCAATGGCATCAGATATCTAGAATGGTAAACATGTATCTTATCTTTTTTGCTGTTAATCATGATGATTTGTAAAACAATGAATAATAAAGATTGTGTATTTTTCTCCAGCTGTATGGAGTTTTTTTTTGTTTTTTCTGTCCTCCCTGGCCATCGGACCTTACTCTTATTCTATGTTAATTAATGTTAACTTATTTTATTTTCTTACTGTGTCTTTTATTTTACTATTCTTCTTTATGTAAAGCACTTTGAGCTACATTTTTTGTATGAAAATGTGCTATATAAATAAATGTTGTTGTTGTTGTGTACACCAACTTTAGCAGAATTTACAATTTAAAAGTTTTAAATTATTGTGTGAATTGCCAATACACAATGCTTAGCAATAGTGTAATTCATTCTATTATATAACTTTTGAATCTGTTTAATAGTATATGTATATTGTCCTAGTGGTGAGCTGTCATTTGAGCTCAACGAACAAATTAAGGATCATTTACATCATTTGTGCAAAGTACATCCAAGTTCACCAATAAAAAAATACTTTCTATGCATTTACTACAGTTGTTGCAGCAAGCAAGAAAAGTGTTTCTAGTTTTAAAATCTGTATATCTTATAAAAATATATAAGATTCACTGTGAAAATTGATCTGTAGGTAGACAGATGAATTTCAGTTTTAGAACAAAATTTTAAAAATTGGCATAAGTGCACATAAACACCACTACTTTATCTATTTTGTGGTTTGGGTGTGACAATAGACCTTGTTTAAAAAATACACCTGCTTAAATAAACAAAATAATACAGCTTATTTGTAACAAAAGAAGTAAAGAAAAGTATGTGCATGTACATTCAGATGCACCACAATAGACAAACAAATAAACATGAAGTTGAAAATGAAGCCTAAAGAGAAAGGTTGCTTTATTATCCCTTTACTTTATTGTCAAGGGGCAGGGTGAAGGTTCACAGCTCTTCTGTGTGAGACTTTGTGTGTGCATTATACACAGATTGATGCTGCTCTATGGCAGCATGCTGGCAGGTGCAAATCTAAAAAGAGGAATTTAAGGCTTCAAGAGCATTTCTATTAAATTTGGAGGGAGAAACTTAAGTTCTAAAGAGTTACCTGACACACCGGTTACTACTTTCAACTTAAATAACAATAACTAGAAATGCAAATGGTAATACAGACAGTGGTTTTAGCATAACTACCCAGTGTTGATTTGTCATGTGTTGCCTCCCCATCACAGAAAACTGACACAACAGGCACAAAAACAGTGGCTTTATCTGAGCGTTTAATGGAATAAGCAGGTTCTGAAAATGAGTGGATGAATATTTAGCACCCCCGAACCAGCCAAACGTATGCTGAGCAAAAGAGAATGATGAACCAATTAGTAATTAATATGTCAAGATTGTCTGATACATTTGGAAGACAAAAGTGTGTTTGTTGTGGAAAGAAATATATAAAGGTTTAAATTCAAAGTTAGGCTTTAGTACAGGTTTATTGGTAACAGACCACTAACAATCCAGGACCACTGAGGCTGCCACAGATTTTCAACTGAAAATGTCTACTCTTTTTCAAGAAGGGTGGGTTACCAAATCCAAGATTAACCCAATACTATAAATTATACATCAGACCACCAGTTCAAATAAATCAAATACAATAGGAAAAAAAACTAAATCCATATTTTATTACTACCACACAGCAGATATTTACAATATTTACAGCTTCCAAGACAAGCACAGAATAAACAAATATGAACACCAAAACTACATTTAAAGAGTCCCAAACAAGTCCATTATAGTAAGAACTAATAATCAATATACATATAAATAATAAATAACTATTGATGGTGTTGGCTTGCATTTCTTCTTGCAAAACAGCTTCCTCCAAAAGAAATAACAGTCAGTCCTATTTGCAAACTCTGACATACTGAATGTATAGACTTGATAGATAGATAGATAGATAGATAGATAGATAGATAGATAGATAGATAGATAGATAGATAGATAGACTGTACTTAAATCTAATCCATGTCCCCAAGAGGGAAAACCCTTCCTCCCAAAGAAGAGTAATGACAAATAGGTAGCATGTAAAATGCACTCTATTGTTCCTGGATAGGAAGTCTTCATTTTTCTGCTCTTCAATGAGCAAGCAATAAGTTAAACAAAAGTGACCCTCAGTGTCTTTTTATATACAGTAACAAATAAACAAAGAAAATAAATTATATACACAAAGCCTCACTGTGTCAGACAATTCCCTCCTTAAAGATTGAGACCCCCAATTATTTTGGAGGTTTACTTTAGTAATCATTTAACAGAAAACAGAACTCCTAACACAGGACATACTGAACATAAAGTAAACCATCTATGTGGTGCCAGTACATAGTAGTATTAATATAAGATGGCAGCACCAGAGCTTCTCTCTGTGGAAACCCATTGGTCTGATGTTTGTTCAGTGATGAGACTGGTTCTTCAGCTCTGTACAAGCAGAATGCATTACCAATACAAAAATCTATCCTTTTATATATCTTCATAAATTGTTTGTGACCTGTGAGTACTTCCAGTGTTACAGTGATACATGTCAGAAGCACTTCCAGGTTAGGCAGATGTTCGGTAAGGGTGGTCTGTCCCTGCAGCTTCCCCTTGCAGCACCCATGGAAAAAAACAGCAGGGCTCTCTCACTGGACTGCAAAACCCTGCCTGTTCTGTGGGTATCCATGCAGGTGCCTTTTATTGTATCAGGGGAACAAATAGTCCATGCAGGTGGGCACTCCCTAAATTATACCAGGAAAACTTTAGATTAAAAGGTTAAGCAAATATAGATTAGTGTACATAATGCAAAATGGCTTTTAAGTAATTTGAAAACTGAAATCTCCATTATATCTTGGAAAATGTGTGAAATGGTGGGTTTAGGGTGGGCTTAGGAGCAGTAGCAAATTGTAACATACATTAAAATGTACTATTGACGCAGATAAGGACGTATCTGTAAATAAATGAAGATTAGCATCAAAGGAATCATCATGCAAACTTTTGCAAGAAAACATTAATTGATAAATGGGCTATTTAAGAAGGTTTTGTAATGATTACTCATAGATATATTTAATCATTATGACAATATTAAAAGGTATATTCCTCAAGGGGACAGACGTATATTGTTGCAACAATTAATCTGTTTAAACAACATCCTAATAACCCACACACCCTCTCAGGATGGTGGTGTTTGATTAATCGTGGGCCATTAATGAATTCATGGCATGTCCTTAAAATGACTGTTCAGTTTCTTTGCAAAAAAAGTCTCTTAGATTTTTAATTACACAAATGATAGCACAACTTAATGTGACAAAATGTAACCAAATATGGAGGCCATTATTTATATGGAATAGAATATTTCTTAAACATAATGCAGTACTTTTAGCTTAAAGGGGAAACACCATTCATGCAAAGATTTTTGAGAACATTGGGTTTTTTAAAGCAATTAAGTTTTAGATCAGTTTACCTTTTGACATTTTAGCAGACATTTGTGCGTTTTATATGGAATAGAAATAGATGCATTCAGAATAGTTTCCCATATTACACAGAATAGACGGCTAATTTTTAAATGATCTATAAAACAGGAAAGACTGTAGAGGAGGGAAGAAATCAGATATGAGGTGAAACAATTAGCCGCACATTTATCATTACTAATCTTCATGATGGTTGAAACGATTAAAGATATTAAGTAAAGAATGATAATAGGAGTTGTCATTAATCCTGTTATGTATAAGTTTTCTGATGTTATTGTCTATGTGAAAGTCACTATTTTGTATTTTAAGTATTTGTATATTTTTTATTTGCTGCCCTTTTTTTTTCATGGTTTTAGCAGGTGATAAATAATAACATCTCTTAGAGAGTACTTACAGTGACAATGTGAACATCAAAACTCTTGGATGTAAAACAAGTAACTTTGTATGCCTCATACTTTCTTTTTAATTAGGGAAATACATTTTCTTATGTTGACTTTGACCTTGGCTAATTAATTTGATTTTTGATTTTGTCTAGTGTTTTGGATTGTTGAATATCTTGCTTACTTAAATGTTAACTAACCACTGCCTTCCCCCAATAACCCCTTAACACTCTAATTCCTAGTGAACATGTGTTTTCCGCTAGAGTGTATCACAACCATGCTTGGGGCACACTTGGTGTAAGTGCTACAAAACAAATGAATGAAGTAAGGGTCACAAGACAAGTAATGTGACATGAAGATCTGTGAAAAAAAAAGACAAATATTATTAACGTCCATTGACATAGTAGCAACTGATAAGGTGGCAGTGAGCTGAACATCACATCACAGGTTACTAGAGTGTAAGAGCCAATCTTAGAAAGCTTTGAGTTAAACTCAGGGGCGTAGCTGGGGGTGGGTGAAGGGGCGGTTTGCCCCATGCGGCACATTTTGGGGGCACCATTATTGGTCAAAAGGCTCAGTACAATTAATGTGTAAGCAGCAGGGTTCGGAAAAATATCATTCATGAATAAAAAAACTAAAATTATCTGATTTTTACCCACAAATGCTTCAAAAATACATCAGATACAGCAGTTGAAATTTATGAGGCAATAACTTACACCGATAATAATTTCTAGGAAGATAAACAACTAATTTACAATTTATAATTTCATTTCATTTTCAATCCGAATGCATTCCTGCTCTGCACAGAAAACCTCCCCACCTATCACTTGTACACTACACTGGTACTGGAACTACACAGCTTATTAGTGCATCTATACTATATTCTTGTCTAGTTGATGCGTATAAATAATTATATGTGAAAAATTATTGCTGTTTCTCTCTATATATGAATAAATCTATATAAAATGGATCTTAATTTTTCTCTATATGTCATTTTAATTTTCTAATTAAATAGGTTAACATATTCAAATATGTTGGAGGGCGGCAAATTGAATCCCCGTCCCGAGCGGCACGAACTCTATCTACGCCACTGGTTAAACTCATATTAGTGTTTGCTTAATTTGAATACTGTAGAATATACATTTCTTTCATAGTCATAGACACTGGTATAGTCTCTCCCCCCTGTAAGTTAGTATGAGATAGAACTTTCTTGCTACAATTGAGATACAGTGTGTTAATTGTGTCAGTTGTTGTTTAGAACAGGTCTCGGTAAACAGGGACTTAAAAGACCCATTTTTAGCTTAGAAATGGGACAGGCTTACAGTTTTCTGACAGTTTTGAAATGGTTCAGAAATGTTTTGAAGTGATTTGTAATGATTCAAAATGTAACAAGATTTAAGCTTTGAACATAACTTTTCTTAACAAGAACTTTTCTTTTTTTTGCTATTACAATTTTCTCTTTTTTGTGTGAACTGTTTTACTTTGAATTTTAACTAAAACCTTTAAAAACTAAGATATTTTGTCTGTTGAATCATTTCAGTGTGTGAGGGTTTTGAATCCCAATCCCAATGGGTTGAATCCCATTTTTTATGGTAGAGCTGCTGAACTTTGGTAATTTTGGGAAAACACAGCTACATAGAGAGTAAAGAAGCAGTCAGCATTTTGTTACACAGGTTTATGATCTTCATGCAACAAGACCAGATTAAGAGTAGATTTACAATGGTCATAAAATTGTCCCAAATGAAAAAGATTGATCAACTAAATTTCTGAAGAGTGATTTCAAAAGTACCATGTAGAGTCTAGTATAACACAATTCAGATTCTTGAGGTTGGAAAGAACAAGATGAAAGTCAGGGAAATCTGAAATACAAATATAATTAAAATGATCAGAATTGAATGGCCAGAAAAGGAGGTAACATTCAGTGTTCAATAAGGACATTAAACACAAACAACTCCTATTTTGAATGTCTTTTACTTCTGTTGGGGGATTTTATACCCTAAGGTATTCATTGGGTTAATTTGCTAATGAAATATAGTTTTAATTTGATTTGTGATTTGGGCGGTGTAAGAAAGACGCTATATAGCACCCAACCCGACACAGATTAGACATGGGAGGCACGTATAAAATTAAATACATTTTTATTTTTTTTCAGCTGTGAGACACGTCTTCCCCGTGTCTCACTAGCCCAACACAGTCCCAAGCACACAATAAACACTTTCTTCTTCTCACTCCACCACTCCTCACCAAGCTTTGTCCTCCTTCCACCCAACTCTGGCCCCTGAGTGGTGGTCCCTGGCTCCCTTTATAGTTCACCCGGAAGTGCTCCTGGTGCTTGATCATGGCCTTGAGCATGAAAAAGGCGCTATTATATATATATATATATATATATAAAATGTATTATTATTATTATTATTATTATTATTGATCCCTGATTTCCTGCTTCACTTTCGGGTGTAACGGATTGGCTGCCCACACAGGCTCAGGAGTCCCAAATACAGCGCCCCCTGGCGGTACCTGCTGGACCTAACAGGGCTGCACCCAACTCCAATTCCCAGGATGCCCTGTGGGAACCCGATACACTGTTTTACCCCAGGGAGGTGGCCAACTAGCGTTCAGGGGGAGGTATTGCAATGTCCATGGCCGTTCCCCCTGAATATAGTGTGCAGGGGCGTTCCGGCTAGGTAAGGGCACCAAGTCCCTGTCACAGCAGTTATATCGCTGCAATTCTGAAGGTGCTATTGTTGATTGTCGTTGCTAGGACTGTCCCTAAGTGGATGTGTCCTTAGTGATCATGGCCAATAAATCACAGTATGACAGGATAAAAGATCATCCAGGGGTGTGCTTCCCTACCTGACTACACTGATTCCAAAACCTTTTAAACCTTTTTATTTTGTCATGGACAGAGAGAACTAGAAACATTGAGTAAGTAGCAGCTGGCCGGTGTGAAATAAAAAATATTTACAAAGTTGACTGTAACCATTCAAAAATATAAAGTAAATGTAAAGTGGATTGAAAGAAATTAGCTAGTGAAAATGAACACATTTTTGGAATTTGCATTTTTTATACAGTATATCTGCTTTACAGATTATCACATGCCTTGTAGGTTCCTTTTTTCTAGATTTAATATTTTTTTAGTAAAGATAACTAAAGAAATTGTCATTTAATGACCATATCACTCATGTTTTACAGTCTCATTGCTCACACGGCATTTACTAAGACTATTGCTTTATTCACCATAAAAAGTATTTTGTGTAAAGCGGCTTTTATGCAGATCAAAGTTTTCATCGGTAATTTTTGCTTTTTGCTAAAACCGTTTTCAGTGGCAAAAAAAATCTATAATTATTCATTGGCACCATTTGGTGAAAAAGGGACGAATTACTTAATTGACACAAATTATATGTATCAGCTGTTTTAATAAATGTATGTACCTTTATATACAAAACTGGTATTAATGTTTTAAGCCTTGAGGAAGGGTAATCAGTGCTGTTTAGACATTACTTCCATTGATGTCATACTATAGAAGTCATGATCTGTACACAATCATGACACCATGGACATAGTTAACGGTTCCTTGCTCCTTTAGAGAAGTTTGTCATTAAATAATTCTTGATAATACAATCATTCTCTTTTTGGACTAAAGTCTCACTTTTCTGCCAAACTTCTAGAACAGTTAAATTTAATATGTCAGAGTGATCAACTTTTGTTTCTGCTGAACGATCCTCAAGCTTGCTAGCTAAGACTCAGTCAACTCTTAATTACTGTTGCTGTAGCCTTCTGCCTCCCTTTAGATTTCTGCTTCTGGCTTTTACTCACACAAAATGAATTCATCTTTCCTTAGTTACGAGAACCTACCAAAGCTATTATCAATTAGATACATTCACAGAACAAGAGAATCCTTCAAAAGCTTCTTAAAAACATTGAGGGAGGTAGCAGGTGAGAAGGAGGAGGGCAGCTCGTTTCACCAGCTCAGAGCTACACACGAAAAGAGTCTGGATTGAGATTTGATGCAACACAAGTTGGGTGAGAAGGAACATTGGACCTCACGAGTGTCTCCATGTGCATTAGTGCTAACCCAATGACTAGTTTATAGCAGTGTCAATGCCAGCAGTGAGCCTAAGTTTGTTACAATTGGGCCTAATGTTATTACTGTTATATATTCTTTCATTTTAAAAAACATCTTAGAAGTCTAGTCATATTAGTGTAAATGGCATCATTGTTTTGTTTTATTAGCATGTTTAGTCTGAATATTGTTTTCTTAATATGACTTTAAACTCACTAAATTGTTTTTAATTTGTGTATCCATGCCTGATGTGTGTGTTTCCAGTCTTCACATACACTAGTGAATCTGCCCTTAATTAGATTATTACAAATATGCCAACATTGCATCTTTCGATATTTTGTTTTTCAGCCCACATGCTGTTACCTGTTGTAGTAAACAGCCACAATGCTGTGCACCTTATTGGCTGTAAGAGAAACTGGAAAATTTTAATAGTGATTAAGTTTGCGGCTCATGAATATCAAGTAAATCGGTGACCCCAGCTGATGATTTGAAATTTTTTGGCTTGGTGGTTGTAGATTTTCCAGGCCATGCAGTAGTAAAGCTGAAAGCAAACCCTTCGTTAAACTGAACACAGCTAGCGGTGGACTTTTCAATTGCCATTGGGGAATCACCAAAATTTCATGCTGATATCATGCTCTGCAACATTTTGCACTTCTAGTTTGTTTCCTTTTGTTAATAAAATCTAAAAGTACTGTTTTGCATCATTCATATTTCCTTCCAACAAGACCTCTCCCAACTAGTACCTTCAGAATAGCCTCCTGTTAATGTGTCATGCTTTGAGTAGCTGTGATTGGTAACATTTAAAATGAATCTTATTTTCTAAACCTTGTTACATAGATGCACACCATATAATTGTTATTCATATAGATAGATAGACACTTTATTAATCCCCATTCACATGCTCCAGCAGCAGCATACTGATAAAAACAATATTAATTAAAAAGTGATAAAAATGCAGTGCAAGTTAAAAAATGCAAGGTGGAGAGTGCAAGGCAGGTAAAACAGACAATAACTTTGCATAATGTTAACGTTTATCCCCCGGGTGAAATTGTAGAGTTGCATAGTGTGGGGGAGGATCGATCTCCTCAGTCTGTCGGCGGAGCAGGATGGTGACAGCAGTCTGTTGCTGAAGCTGCTCCTCTGCCTGGAGATGATACTGTTCAGTGGATGCAGTGGATTCTTCATGATTGACAGGAGCCTGCTCAGCGCCTGTCACTCCACCACAAATGTTAAACTGTTCAGCTCCGTGCCTACAATAGAGCCTGCCTTCCTCAGCTGTTTGTCCAGGCATGAGGCGTCCCTCTTCTTTATGCTGCCTCCCCTGCTCACCACCACGTAGAAGAGGGCGCTCGCCACAACCGTCTGATAGAACATCTGCAGCATCTTATTGTATATATGTGCTTTCCAAATATTTTAAGAGTTAAATTATCATTTCTAATGATAAAGTTAACACTGGTGATTTTTCTGTGTAAATGTATAATCAAATGATTTTTAATCAAGGGAGATGTGTATTAAAATGCATGTATACAGAACAGGCTAATTTTCATTTGAGAAAGCAAAAAGTTAAGAAGCTAAGCTAAAAAACAAGGTGAGCCAATGAGAAAAGTGATTGGGCATGGCCTAACCTGGGCCCAATACTGGCACCATGCCTACTCTATAGACAAGCATCAACTATTTGAACTTAATACATATTCATACAGGAAACCAATGTAGTGACCTGAAAAGAGGAGTGACATGTCTCCATCTCTGCTGTCTGATGAGCTGATGCATTTTCATTCATCTGCAATGGTTTGGTAGCACATGCAGGAATTCCTGGCAGTGGAAAGTTTCTGTAGTCCAGACATGACAAAACCAAAGCCTGGGTCAGGAGTTGTGTTGCATAATCTGTTGGATATAGTCTGATCTTGCAAATGTTGTACAGAATAAATCTGTTAGACTGAGAGACAATTGTAATGTGGTCAGTAAAAGATAGCTGGTCACCACCTCGAGGTTGTATACTGAATGACAGGTGTTAACTTTAATGAGTGGAGCTGTTCAGAGACTGGAAGTTGAATTGATATGCTGGCTAAGATAGCAAGAAAGTCTGCCCGTCCCAGGATTAGCTGGATGTGGTGCTGGTTCATCCAGGTTAAGATGTCCGTCTGACATGCTAAGATTCCATCTGACACAGTGTGGTCTTCAGGAGGGAATGACAGGTACAGCTGTGTGTTGTTATCATAGCACATATATGAGAAACCAGGAGACTAGATGACTAGATAATAGGACCTAGTGATGTGGTGTGCAAAGAGAAGAGGAGAGGACTCAGTACTTATCTTTGGAGCACCTCTGTGTTATCTTGACATCTCTCCTCATAAGGACACACAACAGGATCTGGCCAAAAGGTAGGATTCAAATTATCTGAGAGCAGTCCCAGTGATGTCATGGTCAGAGAGGGTGGCAAGGTGGATCTGATGATTGACTTTATCAAACACAGCAGAGAGATCTAGAAAGGATGAGCAATCTCGGTGAAATGGCCCCTTTTGAAGCCCAACTAATTAGGATCAAGTAATCTTTTCCATAGAGGATGGTATTTAATATTCTGCACTCGTTTTTTATGCAAATGTGCCTGATCTTCACATTAGAATAAATTTATATTTGGTGTGTTTACATTTCTTGACTGTTCAGAATGTCTATTGGTTTTCAAAGCATAGGTTCAAGAGGTACATTTAAAAAGTAGTTAATGATCTTCTGCAGAATTATTGATGACTATTAAGAGGCCAGGGATTTGCTAATTGAAGAGTCTCCACTTGTTTAGGGGTTCAGAACTGCAGTCTGTTGTTTGGTAGTAATGATGGGGACTGGGGGGTCTCATGGTCTGGAATCCCTACAGATTTTATTTTTTCTCCAGCTGTCTGGAGTTTTTTTGTTTTTTCTGTCCCCCCTGGCCATTGAACCTCACTCTTATTCGATGTTAATTAATGTTGATTTATTTTGTTTTCTTTTTGTGTCTTTTATTTTTCTATTCTTTATTATGTAAAGCACTTTGAGCTACTGTTTGTATGAAAATGTGCTATATAAATAAATGTTGTTTTTGATGATGGAAAAACAAAAAAACGTTATAATTAACCTCTTATTTTCTTGTATGTCAACATTCTAGCACACAACTGTATGTCTTTGTCTGCTGTTTAATTGTAGATCTGGACTATCAAATTTAAATCTTGTTAGGCTGTACTGGTGGCAGGATTTCTTTCTTAAGCATTAAGTAAGTGCTGCTGCTGACTGAACATAATTTTGTTGACTTATATTTTTTACTTGCTTTTAAAGATTCAAAACCCTGTTTTTTCCACTTAACCAGCAGGAAGACAATGAGATGCAAAGCAAGGAAACATTTACTTTCTATAAAAATGATAACTTAAAGGACTATTCCAATTAAATGGTGCATGCTTGGCATTAAGAAAAACAAAATTATTTTTTATCATATCTGTTTTTTCTGTAATTCAAATCCAGTTTAACTTCTTGCATTAAAATTATAACAGAAAATTCTCTCTGTATGGATAATAAGTGAAAAATACTCCATGGATCATGTCCAGATGCAGATAGCACTTAGAGGAATTTACACCACATTCTAAAAATAAATGGACGAAAAGGAAACAGATGGCCCAAATAATAGAAATAGAAATTATTAATTTCACTTGGAAACACTGTCATTACTCTTTTATCTAAAAGGAAATGTTAGGCATTTGAATATATTTTAATGCTGCAATCATTGTAAGTGGTTAAGCCTATCGGGTCACTTCCTGGACTTGCAGCATCTAATTCAGTAAATGCCATAGAGGTGATTATAAATACAAAAGCTTAAAAAAATAATTGGACCCCCATTCCATTATACCATTCATGGAAATAGCATAAATGTTTTATATGACACTACCTAGAAATGAAATCGAACACAAAATAAAAAGCAACTGGGAAAACAGTGAAATTACCACTGAACTATTATATTAACTTTACTGTTCATTTCTAGAGCTGAGAAATCATTTTATTACCGACAGGTACACCTAATGATCCTCTGCTGGGAAGATATTAGTTGGCACTATTCATTGCTCATTTTTATTATGAATTGACAGCCTTAACAAGTCTTCTATTTTCAACTTGAGTTTAATTAATTTTGTATGTAGAAAGTCACTTCCACTTAGAAAACTACAACATCATTTATGACTTTTGACCTTTGTCATTAATATCAAGTAGAATGATATTAAACATTTTAGCACTGGTATAGTTAAATTAAGTAAATGACATCTTAAAATAGTGTGGCACAGTGACGCAGTGTTTGGTGCTTATGCCTTTAAGTCCAAATGTCAAACTGGCTATGGTCAGTATCAACTTTGTCCATTCTCCTTGTGCCTATGCAGGTCTCTTGCATGCTGACTAGGTTGATTGGTAAATAAATTGTTCATCAGAGAGTAAATGTTAGGTTCATGTGTGTGAATGTGCCTTTCAATGGACTTGTATCTCATTTAGCAATGGTTTTGCCTTGTGCATGCTGTTTCTATTAGGCGTTGGTCCACCGCAAATATATCATAGATTAAGCAGATTAATGAGATGGGTGTATATAATTACATAACCAAACTATTATTTGTACTAACATGAAGTCTTAATTCTCCCTTACATATATCAGACATGTGGCCTAAGTTGGCTTCTTACAGTGAAGAATTTCATAGGTGCCACAAAAAAGATTAAAGTGTAGCACAGTTGCTTACAACTGTGACAATCAAACCTGGAGACAACCTAGTAGAAGAACCCTAACCCTGCGACGTGGACCACAAAGTCCAGCCTTAAAAATGCATTCACAGAGGAACTAGGTGCCATTTAGAATACCCATAGTCATGACAGAGGATCTCTCAACAAAACAAAATAAATTCCATCCAGTTACCATTGGAGACTAATAAATGGGTTTATTGTTTTGCTAACGCGTCCTTTTCACCATTTTTGTGTATTTCCTAATATATTGTCAGACACATGGGCATCAGGAGTGTTTTATGGGTTTGTGCTGGATAGATATGAGGAAGGAAATAGGTGTGACACCACCTCTAATATTTGTTTTGACTGTTTCATTAGAATGGAGGAAGAGGAACACCCATGAAGCCCCGCAAATTCCAGTACTGGAGATATTTAATCTGAATGACAACTTCAGACATTACAATTAAATGGGGCATCCTAAGGGATGCCAACCCTCATATCTTTTGTGTGCCATCTGTATTTGCAATATGTATACGCATTTACGTGCAATTTACTGTACAGGGTTCTTTTGAGCTGCTCTTAAACCAACATAAAACTGAAAAGGCGCCACAAGTAATCAAGCTGGGAGGTTATATTAGCAAAAAGGTTAATCACAAGTTAGAGGAAATTAAGTGACTATAAAAGTGAAAACATCAAGGCCTAACCAGAGTACTAGCTTCTGTCTAACAGTGGTAACGCTTGTCTATTTAAGCCATTTCTAGAAATGGGGTATGTCAGATTTGCCATCGGCAGTTGCCAATTTCGACCCTGGACCATGTTGATTTAATAGAATGAAAATCATTGCACATGTTATATTTATTAACTGAATGTCGACTTTCAACCACAGTTGTGCTCATCCCTTTTTGTGATAGCCAATAGCATACTGCAAGTTCAGTTGCAATCTCAGTCCTTTTATTTTTTTCCATACTGTCATAGTAAATCATGAGCAATATCTGACAGACAAGCATTTCTTCCGTTTGTGAGGTCCAAAACTAACCATGTTTCTTATTCCTCATTGCTGCATTATATGCTCTGTACTTCCGAATAAGCATGGATTGGTTGTCAGCTCTCATGCATGCAGAGTTTGCATCTATGACTTAAGACAGAATCAAACCTGTTTGATTTTATCAGAGTGAGCCACCTACTAGTTGGAGTGAGTTGCAGATCATGTCACATTATGTGACTGGAATCATGAGAGCTTGCATCAGACTGGCTACAACTGAAAATTGCTGGAAAGGTCATGTAATCTGACATATCCTTTATGCAATGCACTCTTCTTCCCTTTCTGTAGCCTTACTTCCTTCTACCAGAAGAACTTCCATCCAGCACAACTCTCAATCTACAAGCTGTACACCAACTTCATGCTCCATCATCTCTTTTTATGCGATGCATTGTTCTAAACAATGAATAAATCGTAAGTAAATCTTCTGTCTTACCAACTTGCCAGACAACTGAGATCGATTGACCCTGGTCCTTCTCAGAATTCCTAAGATGCATTTTGTAACTTTGTGGCACCATCTCTCTAGTCTGTTCATGAAGCTTCATTGACTGATTCACCCAAATCTTGGTTAAAAACCTACTCTCCCTCTTTCATTTCAGTAATTTTGATTCTAACTATATTCTTATTCTTTCCAGTACCAGCTGCACTAATCATGAATCTACAATGTTGTTTTCAAAGCTATTGTATTTACTTTTCATATGGAAATGCTTCCTTGCTTGCTTTGTAAAGCACGTATTTGGTAGTGGATTTTATCAATGGCTTTATGTAAAATAAAGACTTACTGATTGTTTGATTACTCCAGATGCTTCCTACTGGATGTTCCGAAAAATGGTAGTGGTGTGGGCATTTGCCCCTATATAATCACATGCACTTGATTAAATTGCTGTTAAAATATAAGTTTCTAATTAAAATAAAGTATTAATTCTAACCTACATGTAATGTCTACTAAATGTTTTGATTAACAGCCACTAATTAAAATTTACAACTTAACTGCAACATTTTATGATTTCATTTAGCTAAACTATTAACTATTAACTTTACAATGTATTTAATTATTTTTGTTGTGATCAAATGTGACCATGTAGCTGAAATATTTTGTTACATATATAAAAAATAATTATGAAGAAAAAAGTAACTGATCATACCTGCATGTTTAGTTAGATTTTCGCAGGTGTGACTTTGGAGAGACAAAAAGTGATTCCAGATTGTAGTGATCCTTTTGTGAACATTAGTGAGTGACTAATAAGGCTTCATCAAATGATAAGAGAGAACAAGTCGCATGATATCCCAGTAAATTTATGAGTGCTGCCTAACACTCCACAAGCTGCATCATCTTAAGCAACACAACAGGAATAATGCAAAACAGCATGCAAGTTTCAAATGCAGCTCATAATCAGATTTATAAGCTAACATTTGGGCATACCTAGGGGAATAAAATTGTTAATTTTACTCTTTAAAGAATATCAAAGTTAAAAGTAGCATAATGCATAAGTGATAAATGGCTCAGATGGTGATCAGAAGGAAGCTTTGAAAACAGTTACAGCACTGCAAAATAACATTTAGAGAACACCCTTTCCTCTCAGATCTCCTGTTTCCTTCTGCCCCAGTGTTGTGTTGTCCAACTATGAATACATGCAGTGGGTTGGCATCTCACCCTGTGTTAGTTTTTTTCCCAGTGCTGTCTTTGGATCAAAACAGAACCATAATGGAGAAACTATATTTTAAAAAAATTGAGGGATGAATAAATAGAAGGATAGATGGGGATCGGTTTCTGTTGTTAAATGGTTTTAATAATCTGTTTAATAATTTGCTTGGAAGGCATAGTGCTTCCTTATATAGAGAATAATTTTAAGTGTGTTTGGCTTAATTAAATACAGTAACATATTCATTTACTGCCTGTGTCCAAATTTGACAATTAACAGACAGCACTTCTGACAAATACAGGTAAAATTCTGTTACAACGAACTGCCAGAGACCTAAAAAATATTTTGTTGTAATGAGATTCTGCATTTGTCACTATAGTGTTTTCTTTCACTTGCGTCCAGGCGTTTTCAATCATTTTAATAGATTCTTTCATGTTGATTTTAATCTCCTCCTGTCTACAAGTTATGCTGACAAGAATGTTTCTCAGCATTTCCTTGCGATAATACACTATCAGGGTTCGAATGATGCCCAGATCCAATGGCTGAAGCACTGCTGTGCAATTGGGTGAGAGGAATTCAACGGAAACATTATCTAAATGTGGATGCATATTGTGGGTGGGCAGGCAGGCAGGCAGGCGGGATGGTGGTGCAGTGGCTAGCGCTGCTGCCATTGCAGTTAGGAGACCCGGGTTCGCTTCCCAGGTCCTCACTGTGTGGACTTTGCATGTTCTCCCCGTGTCTGCGTGGGTTTCCTCCAGGTACTCTGGTTTCCTCCCACAGTCCAAAGACATGCAAGTTAGGTGCTGTGACAGATTTAGGGTTTTCTCGCACCCTTGTACCCTCAGACCACACGTCAGACACCAGATAAAAGTCCAAATAATTATTTATTATAATAATTATGTGCACAAAGCACGCTCCTCTCCACAATTCTCAATAAACAATCACAAATAACCAATCCTCCACTCCCAGATGCTTAGCCACCCTGCCTCCCAACTCAGCTCATTGCCTGGGAGTTCCCATAGTCCTTTTATATTCCCCGACCCGGAAGTGTTCCCAATCCAAAAGTCCACAAGTCCTTATTCCTTCTGGGTCAGGGTAAACAATGCTTTTTCTCACCCCGGAAGCCCGTCGCTCTTCCTATGACGAACTTCCGGGTCATAGGGCACGAAGAACTCTTCGGTCCTCCCTGCAGCTCCCTCTCGAGGCCCCCATGGCATCCAGCAGGGCGGTGCATAAAAACTACATTGTCCATGATGCCCTGCTGGTCTTCTGGGGACCTCCATGCTGCAAGGAGGGCTCCACCTGGTGGCTTGGGGGTATTGGCCGGGGTACATGGCCGGCCAAATCTTACAGTGCATTGCCGATTTTAAATTGTCCCTAGTGTGTGTGTACACCCTGTGGTGGGCTGGCACCCTGTCCCGGGTTTGTTTCCTGCCTTACACCCTGTGTTGGTTGGGATAGGCTCCAGCAGACCCCCATGACCCTGTAGTTAGGATATAGCAGGTTGGATAATGGATGGATGGATGGGGGTTGTGGGCAGCACAGTTACCAATCAGAAGCCGAATCATCATTTTCTTCTTCTTCATATTGTGAGGTTTCTGAACTCTTTGGGATACCCCCACCCAACGGGAACGAAACACTGAAGTGCGTCCCAAAGTGTGATTGCCGCTTCTGTGGAAGATTGTTTGTCCGTTGCTGGGGCAGGGCAACTGCAGGCTCACAGCGCAGCAGTGAAGCGACACAGAAGCAAATCCTAAAAGATCAGGGTCACGCTATAAGTCCCTGTCTTGCACCCCAAAACACGAAGCTTAGTCTCAGTAATTTAGCAAAAACAGCTTTATTCAGCTTGAAACAGGAACAGCAGGGTTATTTATTGTAGCGTGATCTGCCACTCTCCTATACAGAGACACAGCAGTCAAGCAGGTTTGTGGCCAGGTTAGTGGCCAAGTAATCCTGTTAACCTGCATTTACAATGTTCTTTGCATCACCCATCAAGATCTTTTCTGTTTGCTTTGGCTGAGAGACGCAGCAGAGCTGTGAGCCTGCTGTTGCCCCGGCAATAGATAAACAGTCTTCCACAGATGCGGAGAATGCTCTTCAGGATGCTCTTCAGCATGTTGTCTAGTTGTGGGAGGTCCCAAGAGAGTTTAGAAACTTCACATTTTCCTGAATGAGTGTCGCATTAATAGGAATGTTTCTTGAACGAGCATCACTGAACCACATAAAACCTTCTTTTTCAACATCTTCAAATGCAGCAGTTCGCATACATTTGTAACCCGAGATTTTTCTTCTTTTTTTGCTTGGTCTTTCAAGAAAGTTGACAGTGTCGACGGCGAAATTCTGAATTCGCTGGCAACGTCTGTTTTCTTTTTGACACAATTGAGAGCTGCAAAAATGTTAAGTTTTTTTTTTACTAATATGAACTGTTATCGTTTTTTCGTGTCTGACGCTTCTATAGGACGGTGACAATGAGTTAAATTCCAATAGATGTTTTTCAAATGTTGACAAGCAATAAGCAAAAGGTATCACTGAAAACCACTGAAAACAAAAACAGCAAAAAGTATGAGCACCGTTCAAAGAAAGAAAAAATTTTTTACAATGTTTCTGTTTGGGGATTGTTGTGCACAACTGAGCTGCAACCACAGAACTAACTGCTCTGTGGATGATTTTATTTCGTAGTAACGAGATTTGTGTAGACTCGTGTCATATGGGGAAACTGTCGGGACCATAAAAATACTTTGTTGTGATGAAAATTTTGTTGTAAAGATATTCATTGTAACAGAATTTTACCTGTATATTCAAACTTTTGATCTTTAGGTCATTATTCATCAGTGTATTATTTTATTGGTTAAATTTAATAAAATTAAAAGTTTTTCAGCAATTGACACTGCTGCCTCACAATTCCAGACAGATGGACTCCTGACCCAGAACACATCTCTGTGTGTGCACTTTACTCCTATATTTATGGTGGTTTTCCTTAGAGATTCCAGTTTCCTTAATATATTATTTTGAAATTTCCAGGAACAATTATTAGGATCATCTACTTCCGCCCTTGAAGATTAATACACATACATGTAACACATAGAGATCCAATCCAGACAAAATGTCAGGTGGGGCAATTGCCAGTCACTCTGCAATATTTCATGTAGGACACAGCTACACACATATACACAGAGATCCAAACCAGACCAAGTCTCGAGTGGTGACAATTGTGACTCACTCTGCAATAGTCCATAGGCCTATAGAATTTTCTTCACACACAAACGAATAGAAATCTTAGCCAAACAGAGTCTTGAGTGGTGTCAACTACCAGTCACTCTACAATATTCCGCATATGATTCTCTACATAGGGACCCATTATCAACAACACTAAGATACATGTGAGTGTCATAATTATACACATAAAAGTGCAACTCTTGTTGTTATAGGCCACTTACCAACCAAACAATGTCTTATTTTCACAGCAGCTGTTCTAATTTTTGAGCAGTGGTCTCAATGACCTTGGTAAACCCTGCAGGCAAGAAAGCAGCGATCTTCCCCACACTAGGTGCCCTCTTATTATTTCAACCACTCTAGATAAAAGACAAAGTATAGAAAATATAAAAGCAACATGGTAGTTATTAACATATAGCAATTCCAAAAGCAAAGAAAATATTATAGAAAATAATGTGTTGATTTTTGAGGTTGCTTCCTCTATCACCCTTCTGTTGTTTTGTAGGGTTTCAGGACATGTGAGATTATACAAATTTGATAGGCTACCTTGTCCTGATGACAAATAATCAAAGTTTGAGTTTTTAAGTACAGTACCTCAGTACCTCTTCCTTTCTCAAACTGTAAACTAATTCTGAAATTCCGAGTGCATCCACCAGTTCCCAGGATATAAATTAATTAAAACAGGTTCTGTGGCATCTATATGTATTTCCCATTCCCAAGTCATAAAATAATTGAGAAAGAAACCAACAGGAATAGCTACATAAACTACTGTTACAATACAGGAAGAAAGTGCAAGAAGTGTTCCTTGCAATACCTATAATTAAAGTTCTGTAAATTCAGTTCATCCTGGTTTGTTTGAGCAAAATAATTACAATTTAATATAAACAGTCTTCAGTTCAAACATTGAAGATTTTCCACTCCAGGACACTTTCACTCGCAAAGGTTTATATGCTGGGATGATCTGTGTCAGGTGCTCTGATCTGGTATTGTAATTACTTTTTCTTTGTCTGGCTTAATATTCACTTATTTATTTTTTAAGGGTTTTGTTATTGACTGCTCTTTTGTCTGATAATCTTCCATTAATTTTTGAAATTCTATTGTTTTAAACGTCCTAAAACTTTTTTGTCTTTCCACAATGGCATTTTGTTTTTTCATGGATGCCATCATTCTGTACAGTTTTGTTGTAGTAGTTACTATTGAATCCTTATGGATGGTGTTCATGTTCATGTTGTGCTAGTGAAGGGGGCCAAAATTATGAATGTTAGCTCTATAAACTTTCTTATATAACAAGCTTATCCTTGCTTTGTTCTCTGCCATTTTGTGATCTTTGATCAAATAATCCAGACTTTTGATAAAGGTTTCTTCTTCTGGTCATGACATTATTTCCTTATTCTTTCAATAACATTAGATGAAGGAGTGAGTCATTGGTTGTTTCCATCCATGTAACCAGAAACAACAGAATAAGCTCTGGCTTCTCCCATTCTCATAATGGACAAACTGGAATAAGAAAACTGATAAAGTCTTACTGATAGATTATTTCATGGTTTTCCCCAGTTTATTATAAGATAGAAAGGATCTCTCCTCTTACTAGCTTCAGACTTTAGAAGTTAAAAGAAAACACAGCTAGTTGGAAATAGAGCATAAAACAAGCCATCAATGAATGACTTTCCTCAAGAAAATAAACCTCTGGGGGATCCATAGTTATAGACTGGCTGATCTAAGGAAACTTGTATTTCACCCCTTGCAGGCATCATGCCATACAGAACATTGGGGAGTCCTTAAATGTGCATAATGAGGTAGTTTAATGCTATGTGTGTCACAACCATGTGCTTATCTTGTTCTATTGCCAGAGACAGCACTGGAACAAAATGCCCCAGCCAGATACCAAGAACAAGTCTAATGTTATTGATATATCTTTCTTAAATTACTTTCTTTTTTTTTTTACAACTTTTGCCCTGAAAACAATTTTAAACATTCTGAAGTTGTCCTTAGTTTTCCCATAACGTTATGGTAGATTAGTTGGGATTCTTCCAGTTGAGTAAGATGAGGTGACAGGCCAGCACTGTAATGTAGGTTATCACAGTAAATTCTTTCTTTCTTTAATAAGATTTTATGCTTAACCCAAGTACTTCCCTGTGAGCACAAGTAATTTAACATCATGACATCAGTGACATTCATGTTAACCATCTCCAGTTTATCAGGTTTTTCTCACCATGGTATGACTGCTTGCCCCCCCATTCATTATGGTGTTGTGGGAGTTGTGCTAAAATACCCGAGAGCTGACAAAGTTGGAGATTAGGTGTAAAATGCATAGTGTTAAAAATAACATATTTTTACTTTCAGTAGAGAGGGAAAAGGGTAAAAGGGTGTGACAGAGGTCTGGCAATGGAAAGAGAACCGTGTGTTTTAAGGGATCTAGGTATAGAGTCATCTGGCACTAGCAGTAAAAATAGTAACACCTGACGGAAAAGAAGGATGAAGAGCATGGAGCTGTGTGAATCTCAAAGAACGAAGGTGACTTACCTTGCAGTTCTGGTGCGGTGCCAAATAACCCTGGCAGCATACAAAAGCTTCAATTTGGTATAAACAAATTATCTTCTTTATCTACAGGTCAGTATAAGATCTTTAATGGATAATAATTACAGAATATACTGTATTTACATTTGATTAATTTGTTGATAGTGTTTTTTTTAACAGAATGAATATATTTTAGGGGTGCCTCTGTATATCATACATACCTAACATAGTACCAAAATTTAAGATATGTCAAAAATAATGTATATTGTGAAAGAGAATGATTATAGGAATATAAAAATTATCAATGAACAGATGACAAAATAAATCCTCTACTCCTATATTTGGAATGACCTGTGTAGCAAAAGTGGAGATAATTGCACCTATTTTGATTACTGAGATTTACAGGATTATAATATGCCTCATTAAACTGTTGCTTGGTGCATCTTTTTTGAAGATCAGCTACTGTATATTCCCTTCTTAGCACTGAAAATAAGCATATGAAAAATAAATCTGTGAGAATGCTCAATTTTTATTCCATTCCCTTTTTTCTTTGATCACTAGATATTCCTTTGTTGTGTTTGGCAGTCCCTGTCCCTAGAAAAAAAGAGCACAGGGTACTGAATAATAGTTAAAAATTTAAAAACACTTGATGCTTTTTCTTTCGTAAAACCAGTATTAAAGAGTGTCAAACATCAAATTTCACTAAACTAAATGTGAATATTTTGCACAGTTTTAAGCAGATCAGGGAGGTACAAGATGGTTTTCACCATAGCTACAGAGCAGTATAAATATTTGGTTATTTCTTTAGACATACAAAATACACCAGCTGCATTTCAAGAATCTTTTTACCATAATTTGGCATTTTTTTTCCAAGATAATCTCGGGGAGCTGTAATAGTGATGGTTTGAGTTCTTCTAAACAAAAACATGTCAGAGAGGTCATGTATCTGAATCTTTTGTGTTGTGAGAAGAAATTCTGAATTTCTCATTAGATTCACCCTCTTTTTCTGCTGTCAAGGCTCCTAGTAAAAACTAGAATCCCTATAATCAAATCAGGGGTCCGAAGTATACTAGCAAATGCAATAGTTGGTGAGGGTTCATGAACTATTATCTGGATAAATTCCTGCCTTGCACCTTATGTTACACCTGGATTGGAGTTTACTCACTTTGATCCTGAACCAAAATAGCCAGTCAATAAATGATTGAGATTTGGATTTTGATGCAAATGCATTATGATTAGATAAGTGACACTGTCAGGTAAAACTAGTTGTATATTCAAGTCTATTGTTAAAAGCATTACCTGGAAGAAGCTACATCCCTTGTACTTCATATCACCTTGATATACCAGGATAATAACTACTGCTATGCCAGAGTACACTCTACAAATTACTGAGTAGAATTTATCACTATTGTAATATCAAAACTAATCACCACGTTTTTAGGGGATTTAATGATCACCTTTACAAATGAATTTTGGGCTTTCTAAGATCGGCAGCATCACTGCTTCCACAATGAATCTTAACAAGCACCCCATATGACAGCATGCTGAATCCCCTGCTGTATCCATTGTTCATCAAAGTAAAGACTACACACCCAAAAGTATTAAGAAACCTTGGACCAGTGTCCCTAAATTCTCTCATGAGAAGCAACTACTTATGAAAACCCAGGCCTGTCTGGACTCTTACCAATCTGCATACAGACCAAATGGAGGTTGGGGGGGTGCTACACCAGTACTTCTAAATCTACTGAGCAAGCATTTGAAAGAACCAAAAACTACTCAAGATCGCAATTTTGTTGATTTGTTGTCTGCTTTTAATGCAATCCAGTCCCACATTTTATTGGACAAATTGATTGATGAATTCTATTTAGACCCTAACACGGTGATCCTTGGACTTCGTAACTAACAAAGAGTGAGTGTTAACGGGTGTTTTCCTGATAGTCTTAGCTCATCCATTGGATCACCTCAATCCAATCTATCTTCACTTCTGTTTATCTTAAACAGAAATGACTGTCGGAGTTCACCCAAAGAACAGACATACAGCGCATCCAGAAAGTATTCACAGCGCATCACTTTTTCCACATTTTGTTATGTTACAGCCTTATTCCAAAATGGATTAAATTCATTTTTTTCCTCAGATTTCTACACACAACACCCCATAATGACAAAGTGAAAAAAGTTTACTTGAGGATTTTGCAAATTAATTAAAAATAAAAAAATTGAGAAATCACATATACATAAGTATTCACAGCCTTTGCTCAATACTTTGTCGATGCACCTTTGACAGCAATTACAGCCTCAAGTCTTTTTGAATATAATGCCACAAGCTTGGCACACCTATCCTTGGCCAGTTTCGCCCATTCTTCTTTGCAGCACCTCTCAAGATCCATCAGGTTGGATGGGAAGCGTCGGTGCACAGCCATTTTAAGATCTCTCCAGAGATGTTCAATCAGATTCAAGTCTGGGCTCAGGCTGGGCCACTCAAGGACATTCACAGAGTTGTCCTGAAGCCACTCCTTTGATATCTTGGCTGTGTGCTTAGGGTCGTTGTCCTGCTGAAAGATGAACCGTCGCCCCATTCTGAGGTCAAGAGCGCTCTGGAGCAGGTTTTCATCCAGGATGTGTCTGTACATTGCTGCAGTCATCTTTCCCTTTATCCTGACTAGTCTCCCAGTTCCTGTCACTGAAAAAAATCCCCACAGCATGATGCTGCCACTACCATGCTTCACTGTAGGGATGGTATTGGCCTGGTGATGAGCAGTGCCTGGTATCCTCCAAACGTGACGCCTGGCATTCACAAAAAAAAGTTCAATCTTTGTCTCATCAGACCAGAGAATTTTGTTTCTCATGGTCTGAGAGTCCTTCAGGTACCTTTTGGCAAACTCCAGGCGGGCTGCCAAGTGCCTTTAACTAAGGAGTGGCTTCCGTCTGGCCACTCTACCATATAGTCCTGATTGGTGGATTGCTGCAGAGATGGTTGTCCTTCTGGAAGGTTCTCCTCTCTTCACAGAGGACCTCTGGAGCTCTGACAGAGTGACCATCGGGTTCTTGGTCACCTCCCTGACTAAGGCCCTTCCCCCACGATCACTCAGTTTAGATGGCCGGCCAGCTCTAGGAAGAGTCCTGGTGGTTTCGAACTTCTTCCACTTACGGATGATGGAGGCCACTGTGCTCATTGGGACCTTCAAAGCATCAGAAATTTTTCTGTAACCTTCCCCAGATTTGTGCCTTGAGACAATTCCTTTGACTTCATGCTTGGTTTGTGCTCTGACATGAACTGTCAACTGTGGGACCTTATATAGACAGGTGTGTGCCTTTCGAAATCATGTCCAATCAACTGAATTTACCACAGGTAGACTCCAATTAAGCTGCAGAAACATCTCAAGGATGATCAGGGGAAACAGGATGCACCTGAGCTCAATTTTGAGCATCATGGCAAAGGCTGTGAATACTTATGTACATGTGATTTCTCAGTATTTTTATTTTTAATAAATTTGCAAAAACCTCAAGTAAACTTTTTTCATGTTGTCATTATGGGGTTTTATGTGTAGAATTCAGGGAAAAAAATGAATTTAATCCATTTTGGAATAAGGCTGTAATATAACAAAATGTGGAAAAAACGATGCGCTGTGAATACTTTCCGGATGCACTGTATGCAGACAGCCATGGACCTGTTGTTAATGAGTGGAGTGAACAATGGTGTGTTGATTCCTTTTTACAGTTAAACATCTCTAAGACCAAGTATATGGCTGTAGATTATAGGTGATTCCCTCCTCCCAATCTCTCAATAAAGATTGCAGGAAAGAGAGTGGGCATGGCAGAGCAATACAGATATCTGGGGACAATCATTGATAATGTGATAACCTTAACAAAGAACAAATTTGTAATTAAGGTCAGTTGCTTTCTTTCTTTGGAAACTCAATTGTTTTAAAGTGGACAAAACCATAATGACACTTTTTTTTTTTATAAATTTTTTATTGAATTTGTTGTTACATTTGCTTTTGTGTGTTGAATCCAGCCACAGGGGATGCACAAACCAGTGTGTTTCTTTATGCTGGTCCCAAGCCCAGATAAATTGGGAGGGTTATGTCAGAAAAGGCATCCTGTGTAAAATTTTGCCAGATCAATATGTAGACAACAATACAATCAGTTGAGGCCTGGGTTAACAACGGCTTGGGATCAACAATACAGAGTAATGGGGAATGTGGAAGAGAGGTGAAGAAGAGAGTGCAGGCAGGGTGGAGTGGGTGGAGAAGAGTGTCATGAGTATTTGTGACAGGCGGGTACCAGCAAGAGTGAAATAGAAGGTCTACAGGACATTAGTGAGACCAGCTTTGTTATATGGGTTGGAGATGGTGGCACCGACCAAAAAACAGGAAACAGAGTTGGAGGTGGCAGATTTAAAAAAGATGTTAAGATTTGCATTGGGTGTGACGAGGATGGGCAGGATTTGAAATTAGTACATTAGAGGGTCAATTCAGGTTGGACGGTTGGGAAACAAAGTCAGAGAGGTGAGATTGTGCTGGTTTGGACATGTGCAGAGGAGAGATGCTGGGTATATTGGGAAAAGAATGTTAAAGATAGAGCTGCCAGGAAAGAGGAATAGAGGAAGGCCTAAGAGATGGCTTATGGATGTGGTGAGAGAGGACATGCGGGTGCTGGGTGTCACAGAGCAAAATGTAGAGAACAGGAGGATATGGAAAGACATGATCCACTGTGGCAACACCTGGGAGCAGCTGAAAGAAGAAGATAAAGATTTGCTTTTATGTGTTGGGCTGGCACCCTCAGCATTAAGAAAATAAATTTAAAATTTTAAAAAATAGCAGTAGAATTATTGGTCTGATCTCTGTCACTGATCTGCATTACAAACAAGTCAGAAAGAAAGTCAACTCAGTTCTGTCAGATAGTAATCATCCTTTTTTTTCCTAAAGTTCAGACTACAGATTTAGGTTCCCAAGAAGGTAAAGAGCAACAGATGTAAAAACTCTTTAATTCTAAGGGCTTTTAGTATTTTGAATTATGTTGCCTGTAGGGATGCTGCTGATTTTTTATTATCATGTATTGTTAAACATAATTATTCTTATTTGTACAAATTCTATGTGTGTATATATGATAACACTGGTTCTTAGTTTTTGTTTCTGATTCTTTGTATACATGCTAATGCTGGTTCTCAGGTTTTGTGTCTTGGCTTATTTTCTTGTATCTGTGTAACAGTGCCTTGTATTTTGTACTTTGCTGTTACAACCACATTTACCTCTGGCATAATTAAATCTACCTAACATATCCCATTGTACCTATTCTATCCTTGCTGTGACTGGGTGGCCATAAACAGTTCCATCTACATCATTATATTTGCATATGACACCACCATCATAGGCTGAATCACCAACAATGATGTGCTGGCTTACAGAAGTTTGTCGTCTAATACACTGATGCCAGGACAATAATCTCCCCTTTAATGTTGACAAAAACCATGGACATGGTCTTAGGCTTCAGAAAGCAAGAAATTGAAAAACATTCTATCTATATTATAGATTGTGCTGTGGACATGGTCAGCAGGCTTGAATTTTTTGGAAGTCTGTCATTAGGAGTATTAGATCTTGACATGGCATCTTTCAACTCAGGACTGCAAAGCACTACAAAAGGAGATCGCTCCTCCCTTACACTATGTAACTCTTCAATTCCACCCGGGGAGGTAAACGTTAACATTATAGAAATGTATTGTCTGTCTGTTATACCTTCATTGTTATCACTCTTTAATTTAATATTGTTCTTTATCAGTATGCTGCTTCTGGAGTATGTGAATTTCCCCTAGGGATTAATAAAGTATCTATCTATCTATCTATCTATCTATCTATCTATCTATCTATCTATCTATCTATCTATCTATCTATCTATCTATCTATCTATCTATCTATCTATCTATCTATCTATCTATCTATCTATCTATCTATCTATCTATCTATCTATTTGAATGTACTTTTTTCCATCAATATGTAACTAATCTGTTCTTCATTTTTCATCCACTAAATTAAATTCATACATTTTCCACAACGCAACTGTCCGAGATGGACAAATCAAAGCATATGCTGCATCTCTGGGAAAACAGTTTTGCCAGCATTCAGGCAAATATGAATTGTGAACACCCAATGGTAAAGCTGGAGTAGTGGCTTAAATATCACAGCAATTGTTGCACACATTTTTCAGCGCAGAACATGTAGGGGTTTCTTTGTTCAGACAGAATTTATTGTGTGTGTCTTTTCTTATGCAGTGGCCTCAGTGTCTTTCACATTGCTGGTTCTGGTGTCATCATCTGTTAAAGCTGCTACTGTAGAAATGATGACATTAGCCTTTTCCTCACTATTTTTAAGATCATTCTCATTAGTCTTTCTGTGGTATTTAGGACTTGTTCAAATCATAATTTTAGATTTTTTTCTTTTGTAAAGCTGCATATGCAAGTAAAGGTATGGTTTTCAGCTAAACAGCATCTCTTGCTTCTCTCTTTTTACTTTTTCATTTGGCTGCATCACTGAATGACCATTCATTTATGCTTCTGCAGCAGTGATGTATCACAAGTACCATCCCATAAAAGCAACCTATAGGAAAGCTGCTCTGATTGTACCCTACCCACTAATAGTTTTGTTTTAAAAGTTTTTTTATTTATAGTAACCTTGAATGAACAGGTTTATAATCGTGAGGGTCAAGTATTGTTAGGCATGGATACTGGATAGCCTGTCACTTGGAGCTTGATGGTGAACACTTAGATTTTTCCTGTTATTAAATTTTTTTTTTTTTTCACATATGTGCAAAGGCCTTTTTGTAAGCAGGGCCCCATGGTGCACACCTGAGGCAACCTGATGGTTAATCCATCCATGTTCAAGACAAAAATTCATATGAATGGAATTTTGTAAACAATAATAAACCTGAACTATACTTTCATACCTGCATATATTTAGCTGTAAACATATTATTTTTTTATTATTTGAGCCTTTTTTCCTTTACAAAGTAAATGTTAAAAGAGAACTATGCCACATCCTAAAATAAATCTCTGAGGGAATTGCTGTGTGAACATAACAAATATGACTTTATATTTCAAGTTTATGTTCACCTTCAGTGTTGATGTAGGAAATGTATTCCTTTCTTTATCTGCCTTGCCCATTCCTTCCTTCAAGCCCCTTGATGCACAAAACACCTCTCCACCAGCCTGGCGTGGCTGATCAAGCTGTTCCAACAACTGGAAGACATCACAAGTTAAACACTCATTATTTTAATTTGATGCTAATCATGTGTTAATGAGACTAATCCTTGCAATGATTCAGGTAATTTGCTTAATGGCTGCCCAGAGTACAGATTACAGCAATCAGTCACGTTTGATAAGATGTCTGTTGCAGAAAAAACTATAAGGTAGATGAGGTGGGGGACATTTAGGGACAGGCGATAGATTCAACCTAAGGCCTTTCACTTGGAACAATGTATCAACTTATTTAGGATGAAAAAGATCATGGTGCACTAAGTGACATTGTGAAGGTAACTCTTTATTTAGCATAACAAAGGGGTCTCCTAAGAATAAATGTAAATTGTGTGCACTACATCATGTTCACACAGACACAACACATAAGAAAGAGGAGGTGAACCATAAAAATATATAAAATATATTTTGATGCAAAATAAAATATACATTTCTATTTCTTGACAAAAAATAGTTTAAGTAAAATTAAGGCCCGCACATGATAATTTACCTAGTTTGTCTTCTGATCTGCACGATCCGCTAAAGCCAAAAAAAGAATGAAAAGGAAATTCTGAACCAGTTTCCTGGGTGAAAAATAGTGTCCAGTCTTTGAGTAAAACATTTCCTAACCTTTGAGTTGCTTATCAACTACAAGCCCAGCAAATTCTTTAATGGCTAATCCCATTCTAATGCTAGTTATAAACATAAACTTTTACAACACCTAGAAGGATGCACACAACAAATATATATTTAATATGCCTTTCTTTAATGGCAAATTAACACTTTTGATCAGGTTATCCTAAACTATTATAAGGCCCCAAATATAAAGAGTCATACTTAAAGTGAAAATATTAGTATATGTTAATATGTAATATGTTATCTATACTAATAAAAGGAAAAGCCCTTACTCACTGACTGACTGACTGACTCACTCACTCACTCACTCACTGACTCATCACTAATTCTCCAACTTCCCGTGTAGGTGGAAGGCTGAAATTTGGCAGGCTCATTCCTTACAGCTTACTTACAAAAGATAGGCAGGTTTCATTTCGAAATTCTATCCGTAACGGTCATAACTGGAACCTACTTTCGTCTATATATACGGCCATAGCCTGCAGCTTGGTCGCCGTGTGAGGCGAAGTTGCGTCCCGCATCATCATGCCTCCCATGTAATTGAGTGCCTGCCCATATAAGGTAAATATTCGCGGATGAAGGACTGTGCTTAGCATATTGATAAGTGCAGCTACTGCGGAAACCCTCTGACGCCGAACAAGCCTTTGTACACATATCAATAGGAAAGCAAGGTGTAAAGCTTAAGTTTAAATTACGTTCATAGACACGCTCCCGCTAAATATTCGCAGGAAAATCCACAACTTAATACCGGGAATGCCTGTTAAACATCTTAGATTCACAAGTACCAATTTGGGTAGTGATCACTTCAATGAATGAAACCTGTTCAAAAAATGCATTACACAATTGAGAAGGCAGCAAAAGAATATGAAGCGAGTGACGCATACAAGCATATTCATAAGTGCGGCTACTGCGGAAACAAAGCACGGTGTAAACCTTAAGTTTAAATTAAGTTCATAGACACACTGCCGCTGGCGTTTGTCATGCCTATGACAAATACGATATTTGCGAGATACAAGTTTAATGAGAAGACGCAGGGTGTAAACGAGACTTTTGATCACTTTGTAAGGGAGTTAAAATTGCTGTATTGGAGTTAAAATTGCTGGTGAAGGACTGTGCTTATGCAAACGAATAGGAAAGCAAGGTGTAAAGCTTAAGTTTAAATTAAGTTCATAGACATGCTGCCGCTTGCGTTTGTCATCCCTAAGACTAATACGATATTCGAGAGATACAAGTTTAATGAGAAGACGCAGGGTGTAAACAAGACTTTTGATCGCTTTGTAAGGGAGTTAAAATTGCTGTATTGGAGTTAAAATTGCTGGTGAAGGACTGTGCTTATGCAAACGAATAGGAAAGCAAGGTGTAAAGCTTAAGTTTAAATTAAGTTCATAGACATGCTGCCGCTGGCGTTTGTCATGCCTAAGACAAATACGATATTTGCGAGATACAAGTTTACTGAGAAGACGCAGGGTATAAACAAGACTTTTGATCACTTTCTAACGGAGTTAAAATTGCCGGTGAAGGGCTGTGCTTATGCAAATGAAGATGAGATGGTCAGGAATAGAATAGTGTTTGGCACAAACTTAGCGAAAGTGCGAGAGAAACTTTTAAGTGCCGGGTCTGAGCTAAAATTACATAAAGCCATGGACTTTGCAAGATCGCATGAGATATTTGCGAGATACAAGTTTAATGAGAAGACGCAGGGTATAAAGCCTCGATGCTAAAGACCTGGTGAAGTCATGGAGAACATGGAATGATGAGGACAGATTATACACAGAACTTGCAATGCCGGAGGCAGAGGAAAACACTAAAATCAGATTATTCCGTTATCTTATTGGAGAGAGTGGCAGAGAATTGTGTCAGGCGCTGACCGGTGATGTAAGACTTGATGAGTTAACCATGAGCTTGATGATACGTAAATTTGATGAACATTACAACCCGAAAATAAACTAAACTGTAGAGAGGTTCAGATTTTTTTTAAGAAATCAGGCAAGGGGACAAAATATAGACAACTACGTCACAGATCTGAGAGTGTTAGCAGGCATATGCAATTTCGGGGAGATTAAAAGTTCCCTTATACGTGACTGAATTGTGTGCGGAATCAGTGATGCAAGTTCGCAACAAAGATTACTGACAGAAGACAAACTGACTTTAGAGAGGTGCATACAAATATGCAGAGCCACAGAACTGTCGAAGGAGAACAGCAGAACAGTCACACGGGCTTCCTCATTCTATACTTCTCCCAGTGCGTCTCTCTAAACCCTCTGTGCGGGAACATTATCATAAGGCTTAACAATCTTATTGTTACACCTTCTACGTGCACCCAACCGTCATTACGGAGTCTTCCTTGCTTTACTGCTGGCTGCTTCTTTCCATTCACCTTCCTAGCTCTTTATTTAAACAATTTTCCTTCTCACTTTTCCACTCCTTCGATGTCTTCTCCCTTTTCGTTCAAAATACGTGCCTCCTTACCTTTTTACAGACAGTTCCCCTTATGTCACACCATGGTACATTTAGCACAAGTTAATACCGGGAATGCCTGTTAAACATCTTACATTCATGAGTAGCGATTTCAGTAGTGAACCCTTCAATGAATGAAACCTGTTATCTTTAACAACGGTTGACAAACACGGAATGTAACTTCAAAACAACACGTCTTCCAAATACAAACCTGATTGAAGGAAATGATGATAATGAAATCCTTGATGACAGCAACACTCATAACAGTGACAAAACAATTACATTGACAATCAGGTTATGTTATTTTTAAAATGTTTCTTTTTCTTTTTCATAACTTCTTTAGCACACTACTTCTCCGCTGCGAAGTGTGGGTATTTTGCTAATGCCTTATATAAGCCAAAAAAGAATCAAGTACTGTACAGTACTATACTGTACAAATAGTGCCTACAAAAAGTTTTTACCCCCTTGAAAGTTTTCACATTTTATCTTTATAAACACTCAGTTATAGTGGATTTAATTTGGTCTTTATGACACTGATAAACAGAAAAATACCCTTTAATATCAAATTAAAAAAGATCTCTGCAGAGTGAGCTAAATTAAATAAGCTTTATTGACATCAGATTAAAGGCCATGTTTGCCAAACACTGTACGTTATCAAAAGTGCACCATTCCCACAGTCAAATATGGTGATGGTAGCATCATATGTGGGATTGCTCCTCTGCAGCTGGCCCTGGAAGGTTTGTGAGGGTGGAAAGTAAAATGAAAAGTACATGGAAATCCTGGAGGAAAACCTGATGCAATCTGCAAAAAACCTGTGTCTCTGATGAACATTTATTTCTCAGCAAGACAACAACACCAAGCTAAACCTACACCAAAATGGCTTGAAAACTACATTGTTACTGCATTTTAATAGCCAAGTCAGAGTCCAGATCTCAATCCAAATGAGAATTAGTGGCTGTCACTACACTGGTTACCTGTTTTTCAGAATTGACTTTAAAATTCTGCTTATGGTTTATAAAGCCTTAAATAATCTCGCTCCATCTTATATATCGGAATGTCTGACACCCAATATTCCAAATCATAACCTTAGATCCTCTAATGTCTCCTTAGAATTCCAAAAGAAAAACTTAAAAGAAGTGGTGAGGTGGCCTTCTGCTGTTATGCACCTAAAATCTGGAATAGCCTGCCAATAGGAATTCGCCAGGCAAATACAGTAGAGCAGTTTAAAACACTGCTGAAAACATATTACTTTAACATGGCCTTCTCATAACTTCACTTTAATTTAATCCTGATACTCTTTATGTTCAATTCATTATAATAACTATTCATGGTGGCTCTAAAATCCGTACTAACCCCTACTCTTTATTATGTAAAGCACTTTGTGCTACTGTTTGTATGAAAATGTGCTATATAAATAAATGTTGTTGTTGTTGTACTCTCTCTTCAGTTTCATTTGCCAGTTTCTTTGTGGTGGCGGCCTGCGCCACCACCACCTACTCAAAGCATCATGATGCTCCAACATTGATGGACTAAAAGCCAGAAGTCTACGTGACCATCATCATCAAGTCCTTCCGTGAGAACCCAAAATACAAAGAGGACTGTTTCATTTATGTTAGGCAGAATGCCCAGAGGGGACTGGGTGGTCTCATGGTCTGGAATCCCTGAAGAGTTTATTTTTTTCTGCAGCCATCTGGAGTTTTTTTTTTTTTTGTTTGTTTTTTCTGTCCTCCCTGGCCATCGGACCTTACTCTTATTCTATGTTAATTAATATTGACTTATTTTATTTTCTTACTGTGTCTTTTATTTTTCTATTCTTCATTATGTAAAGCACTTTGAGCTACATTTTTTATATGAAAATGTGCTATATGATGTAAATGTTGTTGTTGTTGTTTTTGGACTTGAAAATCCCCATGCAAATTGAGAGTGCAATGGCTGAACCAAAAATGATAAATGAAGAGAAGTTTGAGACCAGGAAATGAAAACAGGTTGAAGATCAAATCAAAATTCATTACTGGGAGAGGAGACAGATCAAAAATAACTCACTCAAAATTATTACGCAAACGTGTAAGGAAAAAATTATATTTTATATAAAATTTTATATTTTTATCCAAAAATGGATAATGAAATATGCATTGTGCTGGCATATAACGTGTTATGCTAATGATGTCACATGTCATGTCACTCAAAAGCACACCCCTGACAACCGAGGCTAGTGTCTTGACAAATGATTCACAAAATTGTGGCATGCATCAAAAGACAAAATAGCAACATTATAGATAAGGTACATTACAGAAATAAAGTAAAGGACCTCGACCCAAAGGACAAATTACCAGGAAAACTGTAAATAAGACTCAGGGAAGTCCAGAATATAATTTTAATAGTGGCATTCATAACAGAAATAAATGGAGCAGTTTTTGCAAAGAAAATGGAGAAGAATGGGGAAAAATTACAATGTCCAAATTTGCAAACCTGATAGAGACCAGTTCATAAAGACTCAAGGCTGTCATGGCTGCCAAAGGTGCATCTACTAAGCATTGACTTGAAGGGGTGTTGAATACTGAGGCCATCTACAGGTATATCGAAATGGGGGCACGTTTCCTTGGAATGTGATATTTTAGAATTTCAGTTGCCATTTTATAGCTATACATATCCATTCCCAGCAAACATGGCTTTTAAATGCAACTTTTACTGCTAATGTAAATTACAGTATGTAATAAAATATATACATACAAACAGCCAAAGAGAAGCCATGGAACAGCAGAATTGTCTTATAGTTCTACAGTGGGGTCTTTGACAATCATATGGCCATCTTTGGAGGAGCTTGGAGGCTTTTCTCTTAGGTACAGACTTCTTCTATCTTCTATCTTGGCTCTCAGCTTAGTGAAACTCTGACAGAATTTATACCCACACTTTCCGCTGATCAATACTTTGTATGGATTAGGCTCTGTTCTACCAGTTCAGCACATTCACAGGGCTATTTGCAGGTTCTGCTGAGCAATGCTATTTATGGATTAGGCTCCATTTCCAAAAATATGGCACATTCTTTCATTATCTTTCATTAAAAGTCTTTAAGGTTCCATTTCACAGTCCTCACATTGACATAAAAACATCCTCAATTTTCAGCAGTTATTAAATACTGCAGAAATGTATTAATGTATTTATGCACACTGAACATGTCAGGGCTCACAAATACCATTATCATGGTTATTTCTCAATTCTTATTGTACAATCAGTTGTTTTGTGTTTTATATTTGTAATTAATGTATATCACTTTGCAGGCATCTGCTTTCACTTTGACATTAAAGAGTCTCTTTCTATTGATCAGTTTGAAAAAATCCAAAAATTAAATCCACTGCGAGTCAATGTTGTGTTATAATAACAAAATGTGAAAATTACCAAGGGGGTGAAATACTTGTTATAGGCACTGTGTAAGCAGTATATACAGCATAAAGTCAGATTGTGATAATAATTCTCTTATTAATAAGTCAAAACGAGACGCTGAAGATTCATAATTGAATGCCGGAATCTAAGTGACTGGTAACATTTTTTGTGATGGCAATTAATAAGGAAATAGTACCAAATAAAGAAGGAAAAGTTTCCTATTAGTAAGAAAATGATGTATTCATACTTCCCACTTCCTTTCTTGCAGTGCTTTCCCTTGATCTAGTTCATGCTAGCTACCATTTTCATTTTTGAAGAAATCCCTGTTACTCTGTAGTTCTTTCTCAATGGTTTCAACACTAAGTGGAGCATATCTGCATTTAGAAATGAATACTGCAGCTATACTAAGAGGCGCAAAAGAGATCAAATGTGTGCTGTTGTTGATACCCTTTGATAAAAAATGCCTGCGTTTACATTTTTCTCAGTTGAGTAAATGCCAGATAGAAGCCTGAACTCATGACCTCCAAAACCAAATACACCTATTTACCACAGCCATTATGCAGATTAGAAATATAGCTCAAATTGTACTTTTATTGTTGTAGTTGCTTATTGTCTACATGTATTTTTCTAATGAACTCTTTAAATAACAGTGGATTAAAATTTAACTTTCCATTAGTGGTGGATTATAACAATTTTCTATATTAAATATAACACTTTCATTAGTGGAATGGAATCTACTGAAATGACTTCCACAACAATATGCAATGGATATGAATGGAAGAATGGTTTAAAACAGCTGTATCAAAAATGTTTTTTTACAACCTGTTTTTTTTTCTGAAATTTTATAACACATTAATTCCTTTTTTAGCATGGATATTAAAGAGATGAGACATCCCTGAGTAGAATAGCTTTAAATACAATCTGTGTAGAAAATCCCCTTTTAAACTTTAAATGGACACCAGCGCTGTGATGAAATGACATGCTATGTTCTTGCCTTGTACACAAAGCTTCTAGGACAGGCTTGGACTCCCTGTCACCCTGTAATAGCAGAATGGCTTTCTTTAAAAATTATATATACCCAAGTAATGGCATAGTCATATACAAATATGTTCACTTCTATGCTTTTACAGAACAGGATATAACTAACACCTATCCATTCCCAAGATTAGTTAAATCTAGCATCAAGTGATGAACATGAAAAAGATTTCATTCTTTCCTTAATCAATGACAATAAACTCAATGCAGACTATATGTGTGACACATTAAGTACAAGTATTAGCTCTTGATGACTGGTGTGACATTCTTGTGCTGGCACAAGTCCTAAAAACGCAACATGAAAATGAGGTGTGGATTTTGACCTTGTCATTTAAAAAGTAATTCCTTTCTTTTCCAGACATTCAGTTATAGACTTGTGTATGTGTGTGTGCGCTTATAGGGTTCTTTTCTTTTTACTATTCAGTTTCGGCTGAGCTTTAGCTGTCAGACCGACTGCTTCATTTTTTCCTCCAGAATATTGTACAGTAGTTTAAGAAGCAGTTCATGGGATGCATGGGCTGCAACTCATCTAGGTCCCATGGCTCCTAAGTGGCTGCAGGTTTTGTACCAACTCAGTTTCTTAATGAGAAGTCAATTATTGCTGATGAAGCACTTATTGCTCAAGTGACATTTTGATGCTTCATTTTAGTGTTTCCGCTCCCTTAATTGCTTATTTCAATCTTAAACAACTGCATTCAGTGTTTTAATGGCTCCTTATTAGCAATAAGATGTAAATGACAAAGCAGCCTGCAGTTCTCCATCTAACTTGTTTCCATTTACATCTGTGTGTGTTAATCATGCACTGATTCATTTAATAAAAACTTCATAGAAAAAAGTGACAGACTGGAAATGACACGCTTTAGGGCTTCAAATCATTTGAATGATATCCTTGGCAAGGAAAAATTCTACGATATAAGAACCTTACATTGCAGACTATCCATCCATTCGCCCATTATCCAACCCACTATATCCTAACTACAGGGTCACGGGGGTCTGCTGGAGCCAATCCCAGCCAACACAATGCGCAAGGCAGGAAACAAACCCCGGGCAGGGCGCAAGCCCACCGCAGACATTGCAGACTAACAAGCCATAAAATGAAATAAGATCTGAGGTTGGCAAGGTTTGGTTTCTAATTAAGCAATTGGGTTGGAATGAAAACCTGTTGCCACTGCGGCTCTCCGGGACCATCATTGCCCACCCCTGTCCTAAGCAATCCCAAATCACCACTGCTTTAATGTTCCAGTGCTGACACCAATCTATGAAAATAATGGATCTCTGCAAAATTCTGTCTTAATAAAATAGGAAACCCTTGCAGGTAAGCTTTACTCAGTACTTTAGTAATGGCCTTAGTCTCATTTTAGAGTACATTTAACTTCAGTGCATGTACACAGACATCACAGATAGTAGTACACAAAGCAGTCCCACTTTCCCAATAATTAGCAGAAAGCTATTTTTGCTCAGATTTTCCTTTTGTCACGAACTATAACATTTGCTGATTCTTTTAACTTTTGTCTTTTTTAGGAGTTTCATATAGTCTGATGTTTTTGATGTGCATCCTTAATCACATACTCCTTAGATGACTGGCAGCTTTGTTGAATAATCTCCATTTGTGAATAATCCTTCCCACATTCTTAAAAATAAAGGTGCCGTAATTGTTCTTCAGATTAATGCCACAGGGGAACCATGTTTGGGTCCTAAAAGACCCATCCACATGAAGGTTCCAGAAAAAAATGTTTGTTTATTTAGATTTGCAACAGGCACCATACAGTAAATAACCATGACTAGCTGGTAACAGATTAGTGAAATGCCAATGGCTCATGATTTTAAAAGGACTCTTACTACATACACACAGTAACACAGGCTAAATTCAGATTGTCTTAATCTGTTAGCACTCTGCTAGGTAAACTACCATACATTAAAGATTTCCATTTTTTTTCTACATATTAGAAAAACATTCCAAACACAAAGAGCCAACTTAATTTGCAAAGAACCCTTCCCAAAATGAAATGGTGTTTTATCAATGAATGATTCAACGAGGAACCACATGATCAAGAAAAGAATCATAAAGTGCCATTAAAGCATCATTCATTTTAAGAGTGCATTGCAGAATGACAGAATTCTTACTGCTTGGATCAGGCTTACTTTACAATGTCAAAATCATACTTCTTTCAAAAACTCTTTTCACATCATTTTAGAACATCTTTGGCAATGCAGTTTCATTGTGACATTAATTCTGACAATTATTGATGAATTAAACAAAAATTTATCATAGACACACCCCGTTTATCAACAAGACATGTTTATTGCTTTCTACTACCTTGCACTGTTACAAATGTAATTACGTTAATTAGCACATGAGTTCAGAAAAGCCTGATATTCTCTTCAATTTTAATGAGATCCATTATACTGTACCTGTGGCTGTGAAATAAAGAATGAGGCACAAATAGTGTGTCATTTGTGTGTATGTGAAATTTGAGTTCTTCATTTCCATGTGTAATTTCCAGACATTAGTATATATCATTTGCAAGATCCTCAAATACAAGAGTTGAACATATAATCTTTTTAATATTTATTTTATAATATATATGTTCTCTTTAATAATAAAGTAAAAATTTAAATGCTTTCATAGTGGTGCATATTTCTTGACCTTATAAAATGGTTTACAGGATTTTGTTTTCAGGAGATAAATTGCTAAGTGTGAGGAAGACAATGTTAGTGACAAATTGTACTTGCTACACTGTACTACTGAGCATACTACTATGTCACAATGGTTAGTTATCTTGACTAGAACTGACATGTTCATTCCTGGCCCATGTAGTTTGCACATTCTTCTTGTGTGCGAGTTTACTCCAATCCTGATACCTCAGTGTTCTCCCATATCCCAAAACTTTGGCCTGGCATGGGTGACTGTGGGCAGTATTGCTGAGTGTTGCCCATGCTGGACTAGTATTAATCCCAGAGTTGGTTGAAATTTTTGTCCACTGTTACCAAAACAGGCCACATGTTCCCACAGCATTGAAATGGAGAAAAAAAATTAACAAAAAAAAAAAAAAGTATTATTTTTATGTTTATTATGTTTACTCAGAAATGTACATTCCAATTACTTGGGGAAAAAGTAAGTGTGTTGTAAAGGAAATGAAAGGCATCTTTATTAGACATAGTGCCAAGTAAAAAATGACACTATCTCTTCATATTTCAAAAGAAATATTATTTTCTTAACTGTTCTCTTTAGTAGTTGCTTGAATTAATTAGGCAGAAGTGTTTATATATTTCTTCCAAAAGGGCTTTTCTGATAATATATTCCTTGATAATGCTTGAAATAAGTTAGAAATATGGAAATACTTTTTTTTTCTCTTTTGTCCTTTTTCCAGTTACTTTAAATAACACCAGAAAATATGCTCTGACAAACCTTTCAGAAAAACATAAACATCTTGATCCCCACTGGAATGATTAAAAATGATCATTAGGGTAGAAAGTTGGCAGTTTTACTTCTTCTTATCTGTTTAAATTAATTTTGAATGCCAAATAAGTTACAACAAAGCAGTCTGTTCACATTTCAAGTAATCTTTATACACAAATAAATAAATAAATAAATTACTTATAACAGCAAAAATGGAGTATATATGGAGGATAGAAGAGTCTCACGAAATTGTATATGCTATTGTTTAGTCATCATGTTTCATTTTAACATGGGCTATAATCAGGATTATTATATTCATTGTTAATAATATCAGACTAAAGAATGCTGAATTCTGCTTAGTTCTGTTTGCAGAAGGAAAGGCAAGCTTATTGTTTATACTAATAAAAGGCAAAGCCCTCACTGACTCACTCACTCACTCACTCACTCACTCACTGACTCATCACTAATTCTCCAACTTCCCGTGTAGGTAGAAGGCTGAAATTTGGCAGGCTTATTCCTTACAGCTTACTTACAAAAGTTAAGCAGGTTTCATTTCGAAATTCTACACGTAATGGTCATAATAGTCGACAACGTCCGCCATGTTGAACTTTCTTATTTATGGCCCTATCTTCACGAAATTTGGTAGGTGGCTTCCCTGCTCTAACCGAAACCGTTGTACATACTTATTTCGATGGTATGACATCACTGTCGAACGCCATATTGAACTTTCCAATGTCACTAATTCTCCAATTTCCCGTTTAGGTAGAAGGCTGACCCCATCTTCACGAAATTTGGTAGGTGGCTTCCCTGCGCTAACCAAAACCAATGTACATACTTATTTCGGTGGTATGACACCACTGTTGGCCGCCATATTGAACTTTCCAACATCATTAATTCTCCAACTTCCCATGTAGGTAGAAGGCTGAAATTTGGCAGGCTCATTCCTTACAGCTTACTTACAAAAGTTAAGCAGGTTTCATTTCGAAATTCTACGCGTAACGGTCATAATGGTTGACAACGTTCGCCATGTTGAACTTTCTTATTTATGGCCCCATCTTCACGAAATTTGGTAGGTGGCTTCCCTGCGCTAACCAAAACCGATGTACATACTTATTTCAGTGGTATGATGCCACTGTCAGCCACCATATTGAACTTTCCAACGTCGCTAATTCTCCAACTTCCCATGTAGGTAGAAGGCTGAAATTTGGCAGGCTCATTCCTTACAGCTTACTTACAAAAGTTAAGCAGGTTTCATTTCGAAATTCTACGTGTAACGGTCATAAAGGTTGACAACGTTCGCCATGTTGAACTTTCTTATTTATGGCCCCATCTTCACGAAATTTGGTAGGTGGCTTCCCTGCGCTAACCAAAATCGATGTACGTACTTATTTCAGTGGTATGATGCCACTGTCGGCCGCCATATTGAAGTTTCCAATGTCACTAATTCTCCAACTTCCCGTGTAGGTAGAAGGCTGAAATTTGGCAGGCACATTCCTTACAGTTTACTTACAAAAGTTAAGCAGGTTTCTTTTTGAAATTCTACGCGTAACGGTCATAACGGTTGACAAAGTTCGCCATGTTGAACTTTCTTATTTATGGCCTCATCTTCACGAAATTTGGTAGGTGGCTTCCCTGCGCTAACTAAAACCGATGTACATACTTATTTCAGTAGTATGATGCCACTATCGGACACCATATTGAACTTTTCAACGGTCTTTGTTACCTATTGGCACATCTTCAAGAAATTTGGTACGCGGGTTCCCAGCGCTAACAGAATCCTACTTACGTATATATATATATACGTCCATAGCCTGCAGCTCGGTCACCGTGTGAGGCGGCGTTGGGTACCCCATCCCAACGCCTCCCACGTTGTTGGTTGCCTGCCTATATAAGGCCGTCCGTCGCTCCAGTCTCTACATTCCTTTCCTTGCTACGACACGAGATTCACGTCTCCCTGCTGATAACTACAGCCTTTTAATTTAATCCACAGCTTCTCCGCTGTTTTATTGTTCATTTATTACGATTATAGTTATTGTATAGGTATTTTAGACTTACTTCACATTGTTCAGGTACCCATTTCCTTTATCATTCCAACCGTACCCCCATTAACATGTCTATCGAGGTGATCACCATCAATCAAAGAACTGCCACTTACCGAGTTGTTTCCATGCCCGGAGATGGCACCTACCTTTTCCATTCTCTTTGTTACATATTGCACGGCCATATCAGGCTCACTCTTGATATCCGGAGGAACATTGTGTCTTATGTATTGAATGACTGGGACAGGTTCAAGGTGTAGACTGATGACGGTACAGGAGATAATTATACTACACAGGAGCATTATAAGAGTGAAATGCTTAAGCCCTTCACCTATGGATCTGCATGTGAGTTGATGGCTGCCACTGAATTGTTAGGTTGTCGCTTTCAAGTGTACTGAAATGGCCAAATATTTTACACCTTTCGACAACCGCCAATGCCTCTTAAACATCTTAGATTGACAGGTGACGATTTCAGTAGTGGACACTTTAATGTTTATGAATGTTTAAACTCTCAAAAGCTGGATGTGAAGTTTTCGATGAAACCAGTTGTATACTTACAATGCTTGACAGATGCCGAATATCTCTTCAACACAAGTCCTACAAATACTGGTGTAATTGAAACAAACCATGAAACTCAAACCGATTATGACAGCAGCAATCCAAGCTGTGAGATTTGAAACAAGATTACTGTTCACATGGCCAACTGTACGTTGTATGCTTAAGAGTAAGCTCAGTGCACACCTTGGTCATATTACAACCGGAGGGCCGAACTCACTATGTGGCATACAAAGAGATCCTTAACAAATAATTATTGGTATATTTTCCCTCAGTTTAAAAAGGTTTAATTTTCTTCTTAATAAAAATTTTAAGGCAGTACTTCGCCACTGAGAAGCGCGGGTATTTTGCTAGTTTTAATAATTTTCAAAAAGTTCAATGCTCACTAATGACCAACACTAACGTGTATGTTTGCATCATATAGTAATTGTTTTATTATTTAGTCATGCTTTATGGAAGCTGGGTTCATGTTCTGTGACCGGTCCTTGTCCCTTGTCCCCATTTCCTCCTTATATCTATGTGAATGGCTGGTGTAGTGGTAGTGCTGCTGCCTCGCAGTAAGGAGATCTTGGTTTGTAATTCCTGCGTGGAATTTGTATGTTCTCCCCATATCTGCATGGGTTAACACCCACTGTTCAAAGACGTGCAGGTTGGGGGAACTGGCGACTCTAAATTGGCCCTAGAGTGTTTTTTTTCTGAGTGCATGTGTGTGTTTGTTCACCCTGTGAAGGAGTGGTACCCTCTCCAGGGTTGGTTCCTACCTTGCAACCTCTGGTTTCTGGGATAGGGTCCAGTATCCCTCATGTTTCTGTTCTGACACCGGCACCCTGTCCAAAGCTGTTTCCTCTTTTGCTTCCAGTGTTAATGGGAAAGACCCTGGCTTTCAATGACCCAGAATTAAATTAAGCAGATTTGAAAAAATATATATATATGTTGTCAGGGATGCCAGGGGCCATGACCCGGCGGGACGCCAGGAGGGACCGGAAGAGGGTCAGAGCCCTGCCTGGACCACGTGGGGTTTGCCTTCCGGGTTGCTTTGGGGGCCACGGGTCGAGGGCATGGAAGCCCTTCCCTGTAGGGGCCCGTGGTCACCGCCAGGAGGCGCCCCAATGCCTTGGGGACTTGTTTCCCCAGCACTCCCGCCACACCAGGAAGTGCTGGGGGGAAGATTTATGACGGCGCCCGGAGAGCAGCCGGGAGGACAGCCGGCACTTCCGCCACACTTGGGCGTGGCCAGAAGAAGATTGCCGGGAACACCTGGGGCTCATCCGGGTCCTCCATAAAAGGGGCCGTCTCCATTCATTCGGGGCTAGAGTCGGGTGGAAGAAGGGCGAGGCAAGAGGAGTTGTGGAGGCGGCCGAAGACAAGGCATTGTGGCCAGGACTGTGACTGTTTTGGGGTTTGTGCACGTGACTGGGTCTGTGTGACCAATGAACTGGGGTCTTTGTGACCAAATTATTGTAAATAATTTGTATAATAAACGTGTGGTGGTTTGACAACAACATGTCCGCCTGTCTGTGCCCGGGTGCCGTTCACATCTGGCGTGAGTCGGCAGGATGCTCCGCCTGTTTCAAGGCGGGACCTGTTATCAAAAATTTGTTGTGGACGGCCCGCGCAGCAGGGACCCCACCCACGCGCGGGGCTGCGTGCACACAGCCCCGCTGGGTAAAGAACCCACGGACCGCCAGGGGTCCGCAGGAGGACCGTTATTCCCTGATGCGGGCGGGCGTGCATTGGAGGAGTGCAGCGGGCTCCCGCGATCGCGCCATTGCTGGAGCGCCGGGACGGCATGGCGTCCAGAGAGGCCACGCCGAGGGCGTTTCCTCGGTTAGACGGGACCTGGGAGGTGAGTTCCCGCCTATCGGCAGCGGCCCTTGGGGGCCGGGCATGTGTTTTGTTTTCCAGGCAGGGACCTCCCGGATCCGCATCAGTGGCGGGCGCATGCTGGTTTGCGGGGCTCCGGTAGGGCGGCAGCAGCGAGGGCTGCGGAGGAAGAGACGCTGCAGCTCGAAGGTGCTGGCAACAACAAGGCTGCCGGCAAGCACGCCGCCGCAGAAGGGGAGCCAAGATGGCCGCGGACCAGAAGTCCCTCCCCCTGACAGGCACGCGATTGGACGGTGTGTCTTGTGTGCCCGCCGATGACTGCAGAGAGGCGGGACCAAGGAATGTCCATCACCGGCAGGGGAGACCGATTGGGCGGAGGAGAAGGCCCACAGGAAGTGGCGGCGTTGGAGGCTGACAGACAGGTAGGCTCAGCGTCGGTTAACTTCCTATCTTTACCGGCTGCTCTGGCGGAGCTGGAGGCGTCACTTCAGCCCGTGGAGCAGCGTGTATTACAGATGCTACGTGCTCTCCGGGCTGAGGTGCTGGAACTGGAGAGGAAGGCGCCGCGGCGCTGAAAGCGCTTCGACGACAACGGACGGGCGCGACGCTGGAATCTCCAGCGGAGAGGTACAGCGGAGACGGTGAGTACAGCCGACTCCGTACAGCATCGGGAGGGTCTGTTGAAAAGGCTGTGATGATAACGATCAGTTCCGAGTAAGCAGCCCTCCGACAGGAGGTGTGGCGCCGCGGGCTGTATGCGCGGCGAGGGGGGAGTCCGAGAGGACGCTGAATGGACACGGGCTGCTAAGTGCCCCGGGTCCTAGCGCCCTCCGCCCCGAGTCGGCTGCGGTCTTGCGCCGCACTATAGGGACGCAGACGGGAAAGAGGCGCCTTCTTTTCCATAAGGAGTCTCAAACCGTCATGGCGTCCCAGAGTGAACGGAGGAATAAGAGGCTGGGTGCCGATTCCTCCGATATGTTGCGGACGCAGACGGGAAAGGGGCTCGTGTTGGTTAATACGGAGTCGCATATCGTCAAGGCGTCCGAAAGTGAGGGAGGATTAAGCGGCTGGGTGCCGCTCCTCCAATATGGTGAGGCAGCGCTGCTGGGTGCACGCGACGGCTGGCTGCCCTCTGGGGGGCAGAGGGAATCCCTGAGGCGGGCGGAGAGAGCAGGCGGTGCCGACGGCTCCATCATCGAGAGGGACACGGAAGCGCGGAGAGGGTGCCGATCAGGCAAGTGCCGGGCGTTGGGGGGAACGCTGCCCGTGCGTGGCACGAGCTGGGTGCTTTGGCAGCGGTTCTGCCCCTGTATTCTCTTTGTAGGGGCGGACCCGGCGAGCTGAAGGAGCCCTTGTGGCGGAACAGCCCTCTGATGTCGGGCCGTCTGCGGAATAATCTCTCTGCTGGTGCGCAGGTGCGCTCACAGCTGGAGGAGCCACGGGGAACCAGTGGCTCGGAACAAAGGCGTGGAGGTCCCGGAGGGGTGCCTACCGAGGAGGCCCGGGGTGCGGTAAAGGGGAGCACAACCTGTGCGGCGCAGGATGCACCATGGGTTGGTGCTCGGATTGTGTCTCCACCCCTGTCCCTGCTAGGAGTGCGGGGCCGGACCCCGGCTATCCTCGAGTGGGACCCGTTTCGGGGCTCTGCTGCCCTCGCGGGACGGGTTGCTCTTACCCACGAGTGGTCTTAGCTGGCTGTGGGGCACTGTCAGGGATGCCAGGGGCCATGACCCGGCGGGACGCCAGGAGGGACCGGAAGAGGGTCAGAGCCCTGCCTGGACCGTGGGGTTTGCCTTCCGGGTTGCTTTGGGGCCACGGGTCGAGGGCATGGAAGCCCTTCCCTGTAGGGGCCCGTGGTCACCGCCAGGAGGCCCAATGCCTTGGGACTTGTTTCCCCAGCACTCCCGCCACACCAGGAAGTGCTGGGGAAGATTATGACGGCGCCGGAAGAGCAGCCGGGAGGACAGCCGGCACTTCCGCCACACTTGGGCGTGGCCAGAAGAAGATTGCCGGGAACACCTGGGGCTCATCCGGGTCCTTCATAAAGGGCCGTCTCCATTCATTCGGGCTAGAGTCGGGTGGAAGAAGGACGAGGCAAGAGGAGTTGTGGAGGCGGCCAAGATAAGGCATTGTGGGAGGACTGATACAGGAGATAATTATACTACACAGGAGCATTATAAGAGTGAAATGCTTAAGCCCTTCACCTATGGATCTGCATGTGAGTTGATGGCTGCCACTGAATTGTTAGGTTGTCGCTTTCAAGTGTACTGAAATGGCCAAATATTTTACACCTTTCGACAACCGCCAATGCCTCTTAAACATCTTAGATTGACAGGTGACGATTTCAGTAGTGGACACTTTAATGTTTATGAATGTTTAAACTCTCAAAAGCTGGATGTGAAGTTTTCGATGAAACCAGTTGTATACTTACAATGCTTGACAGATGCCGAATATCTCTTCAACACAAGTCCTACAAATACTGGTGTAATTGAAACAAACCATGAAACTCAAACCGATTATGACAGCAGCAATCCAAGCTGTGAGATTTGAAACAAGATTACTGTTCACATGGCCAACTGTACGTTGTATGCTTAAGAGTAAGCTCAGTGCACACCTTGGTCATATTACAACCGGAGGGCCGAACTCACTATGTGGCATACAAAGAGATCCTTAACAAATAATTATTGGTATATTTTCCCTCAGTTTAAAAAGGTTTAATTTTCTTCTTAATAAAAATTTTAAGGCAGTACTTCGCCACTGAGAAGCGCGGGTATTTTGCTAGTTTTAATAATTTTCAAAAAGTTCAATGCTCACTAATGACCAACACTAACGTGTATGTTTGCATCATATAGTAATTGTTTTATTATTTAGTCATGCTTTATGGAAGCTGGGTTCATGTTCTGTGACCGGTCCTTGTCCCTTGTCCCCATTTCCTCCTTATATCTATGTGAATGGCTGGTGTAGTGGTAGTGCTGCTGCCTCGCAGTAAGGAGATCTTGGTTTGTAATTCCTGCGTGGAATTTGTATGTTCTCCCCATATCTGCATGGGTTAACACCCACTGTTCAAAGACGTGCAGGTTGGGGGAACTGGCGACTCTAAATTGGCCCTAGAGTGTTTTTTTTCTGAGTGCATGTGTGTGTTTGTTCACCCTGTGAAGGAGTGGTACCCTCTCCAGGGTTGGTTCCTACCTTGCAACCTCTGGTTTCTGGGATAGGGTCCAGTATCCCTCATGTTTCTGTTCTGACACCGGCACCCTGTCCAAAGCTGTTTCCTCTTTTGCTTCCAGTGTTAATGGGAAAGACCCTGGCTTTCAATGACCCAGAATTAAATTAAGCAGATTTGAAAATATATATATATATGTATACCGTATATATGTAAACTTACTTAAACTTAATTACAGATAAACTACAGCAAGCAGAAAATTTTGTATTATTATAATGTTAAGTAAAAAGTAATGATGTGCATTTCTTGTAAGCGCTTCAAAAAAAATTTAAACTAGTTTCATTTTGTTGCCCTGAGTTTTAAGATACCCAACATATATAAAAAATGAAAATATAAAATTAAGTTTGAAAAATATATTATTTGCATATATTTTAGAAGGAAAATCATTAATGGTCATAAAATGCATAGTACTGCATACTGTTAATACTCTAAAGATGCACCATTAATAGCCCACGTTTAGCAGCACAATAGAACCCTACTGTTTTCATTTTTAATTGTCTTCCGTTTAGTATAATTAGTACCTATGAAAATCTCATCTCCATGTAAGATTTTTGGAAGTATAGACTTCTTAAAGTTTCATAACAATACAGGCTATTAGCAGTTTGTAAAGTACATTAATTCTAATTAATGAACCAACCACCTAATTAGCTTACCTCAGTGTTCTTTCCCAGTAGCTTCCCATTAAATCGTTTGTGCCAGGACTGTCTTTGCCTTTTCTGAAGCCTATGTTCACATTATACATCTTGCTAGCAATACTCTAATTACAATACAGTACTAAATATCACTTTGTCAGGCACGCTTTTACCTTATTGAAAGTTCCAGGTATTTCATATTTATTTTGCTTGATGATTCTGAACTTTGGAAATTTTACCTCCTTCTCCTAATATCTGCTTGCTTTTGACCTGACACTTCATTCTGTTTGCACACACTTCCAGCAAAATGCACCCGTTTACAATCTCATCTGAACTCTTGGCTTCTGATTTATTCATAGCTTCGGCAATCACTGTTTATTGAGACTCACTATGAAATGTGCTTCACATGGTTAGTGTGGATACAGAGCCTCCAGGGTAAGCAGCCTTAAAGCAAAAGATTCTGTTTTTCGTAGATGGTAACTAAAATGTTACCTGCACCTCTGAGATTCATTTCCAACCACAAGTGGAACACAAAATCTATTAGAAGATCATCTGAAATATGCATATATCTGATGTTGCCATTTGAGTCTTTTTTTAAACCTTACCAATAGAGACCAACTTAGAAGTGAAAACTTTCTTGTGCCACAACCAAAATGGAAATGCACATTAACACCATATTATAAAAAATTTCTGTTACACATGTCACAAGTTGTTCTGTTTCAAGAGCTGGGCCCACAATCGCTCAGTTCCTGACCCTACATGCCCAGTAAGTCTATTATCATTTTCTTTCAGTAATAACTAATGTTTTTGTTTTACTTGATATCCTGAAGACCAAAATCTATCAATCAGTTTTGCTTTTAAAATCTCATGATAGAAAAAAGAGAAAAATAACTAGCTGACATACTGTATCACTTGGAGTGAATGTAAGTGCTGTTAACATTAAAAATAAAACTTGGGATGACATGTTCTGCATCATTTGTTTGTATGTTATCTATTTTTTCTCGGAATGCTCAGAATACATAGTGTTGTAATAATTCATTTGCTCTTAAATTTTTCTTATTAAGCAGCATGGTATCTAATGAATCACCAAAAATATTGACATCTCCACTGCAAGAAGTGCTGAACATAATCACAAACAAAATTTGTCGAAAAGATTTCCAAAAGTATTTGCTGCATAGCACGTTTATTTCAGCTCTGTCCATTTTACTTCCAGCAGGCAAGTTTAAAAAAAGGGAAATAAAAATATATAATAGAATTAGATAATATTTCAAACAGAGTGGCAGTCTTTTTTAATCAACTGAACATAATGTAATACTTCAGAAGCTACAGATGTATTATAATACAAACAGGAAATCTATAGCAGACTGATTAAATGGCTAAGTATATAATGGTTTTGAATGTGTACATTACTCAATTTAAAAGACAGTTTTAGAAATGTTACTGGCATTATTCAGACATAAAAGTTGTCACTAGTTTGGGGATATTTACTTCATACTTAAAACATTATTGTTGACGTTCAGTAGTCATGAGTCGGGTGAAGTGCACTTGGCATCTAATGAAAATTAAGTGGAATAACATACTTCAGAATGATCTACAAAGTGCATTTTTTTTATTTGACAAGAGTATACATTTATATGCAAAAGTATATTGTTACTTTAGCATCCAAAAATAAATGTATAGTTTCTGTCACTGGTAAGAGGCCATCAGCTTGTCAAGTGTGTCAAGAAATACTACAGGAACTTCTTTTTCTACTTCTACTGTGACTGTGATTGGTCTTTTTATCTTTAACCAAGTTAGACATTTTATTTCTTTTTAGTAACCTTGGTGTGTATTTTTGAGTTTCTTCAGGGGTTATTGTTGTTTGATGTAGAATTAATTTTTTTATTGACCTTCTGTTTAAAAGTTAAATTTTCTCCCATGGATGAATAGTATGCTATCTATCTATCTATCTATCTATCTATCTATCTATCTATCTATCTATCTATCTATCTATCTATCTATCTATCTATCTATCTATCTATCTATCACATAATCATAATGCATTACCTGGAAGCCATTTCTTAAAAACACCACCTATTTCACAAACGGGGAATGATGCAGGGACAGACTCAAAGTGAGAGTAAGACAGAGTGAGGTACTTTATACCATATATCCAATAGGTGTTACAGGTTGTGTCACTAAGCCAATAGTAATTGGCACAGTTTTCAGTTTTATTACAATGTATAGCCTGTGAAATATTGTAAATGGTAACAAGGCACTTCCAGGGAGTTTAAACGGGACAGTGTGGAGCAGTGGTGCACTGTAAATGTCTCTGTACTGGCACAAGGATGTGCTTTGGTGGAGATTGACTTAGAGCATCTGTGGTACTTTTAGGCCTACAAACATGTCTCTGGGGTTACAGGGAACAACAACCCTAGCAGCTGTCTGCCATTGGGATCATTGCTGTGGGGATAGTTTCTGGCAAAGAGAAGGGGTAAGAAGAAGTTTAAAATGACAGCAGAGAGTGGGCAGGGGATCCCCCACACAGACTGTCATGTGTGGTCAAGACTGAATATACAGTTATAGAGATTTTCTTACCTGAGAAACAAGCACATCACATACATAGTGTTACAATGTGAAATCTATAATTAGAGAATTCTAATGAACATTTTTTTGGATTGGTCAAACCCTTCAGGGATATAAAATGCTCAAGCAGACACTTGAAGTCGCCTTTTCATCTTTTGCTTGTTGATCAACTGTTTGTAGGGAAGAGAGTCCAGTGCAGGACCAGACCTCTTAGTGGAGGTGTGCTGGAAAGAGGTGGTGAACATTTGATTCTTTATGCGTTTCTTTTTTTTTTCTCTTGAATTATCTTCCAGACCTGTTCCTTTATCACTAGGAAGAAGACAATCATTTCATTTTTGATTTTTTCTTTAAAAGCACAGCTTTTTAGGGTGTCGTTGTATATATGAAAAAAGTATTCATTATTGTAATTTTTGCATTTTTGTCGTGCCATTGCTTGTTGGACTGTTTTGAAAGAACAGCATGACACAGAGAATTGTGTCAAGAAATGCTACTGGGGTTTTTCTTACTTAAAGCAATTCCTCACTGTGACTGTAACTGCTCTTTTTATCTTTAGTCATTTTCTTTCTCTTTAGTAACCTTGGTGTGTATTTACAAGGGGTTGTTGATGTTTGTTACAGTATTTATTTATTTTCGGTTAAAAAGCTGAATTTCCTGCCCTGGGACAAATGTCTATCTATCTATCTATCTATCTATCTATCTATCTATCTATCTATCTATCTATCTATCTATCTATCTATTGTCACACACGTGCGCATGGGAGGCAGCTAAAGGGCTTGAGTGAAGGCAGTTCTGAGGCATGCCGGGAGCTGGCAGAGTGCACTGACTCTTTTTCTCTCTTACCTGTAAACCATTCCCAGGAGATTCCATCTGGCTCTTTTGACGTCACTTCTGGGACTGAACCAATGGAAAGAGACCTTACCGGCTCCAGCCCCAGTGATGTCCCGTCCGGGCTCGAACCAATGGCTAAAGAACATGGGCCTGATCATTATGACCTCACTTCCTGTCTCCCCCTTTAAAAGCCTGTCCCTCTTCCCTAAATCCTCAGTCTTGTTTGGACTCGTTTGTATGCCCACACAAGTGCTGTTTATTTTCATAAAAAACGACTTTACAGCCAGGATACTAGATTATACAGGCAGCTGCCCCAAACCTTTATCTGAGTATGTCTCATTATTGTGACACTATCTACTCTATCTATCTATCTATCTATCTATCTATCTATCTATCTATCTATCTATCTATCTATCTATCTATCTATCTATCTATCTATCATGCTGCCCTTCATGACTCATCTATATAGTATTCAGTTCTGACAGTTTAATAATAATAACATTATAACATTTAATTTAATAACATTTTATTTAATTGTGCCTTTCAAGACACTCAAGGACACTTTACAAGATTAAACCATAAAAAGTACAATTTAGTAAACATGCTGTGTAAATAAATTAATTAAATAAGACAAATATGTATTAAAAAATATAATAAAATAACAAATAGTCAGATAAATTTAGAAAAATAAAATCTATGGCAATAAGAAGGAAATTTTGATAAGATGGGTTTTGAGATGTCTTTTAAATAAAGAAAGAATTAAGAATGCAGATATAATGAAGAAGGGAGTTCCAGAGCCAAGGAGCAACATAGCTAGAAGGCCTACCTCAACCAGAAGACAGGCAGTCTTAAGGGACAACAAAAAGGCCAGAAGCAGAAGAGCACACACAGTGAGCAGACTGGTGTATAATCTTTAGGAAGATTTTTTTAAATAAGTGGGGGCCAGATCAAGAAGTGCTTCGTAAGTGATGGTAGGTCAACATGATGCTTAACCGGAAGTTTGTATAGAACAGGTGTAATGTGAATATGAGGCTTAGTTCGACTATAGTCTTGAAATATTATGACGGTGATAAAAGGCAGCATGGGATGTAGTGTTAATATGAGATTGAAAAGACAGAGTGCTGTCAAAAATAACACCAATACTCTTGACTTGAGAGAGTAAATAGAGAATAGGGGTGTCATTGCTACAGATGTTAACATTTCCATGTTTTGAAAGGGTGGCTTTTCAACTCACAAGAAAAATTTCATGCTTGACAATGTTAAACTATTAAGATGATACACCATCCAGATTTTAATATCATGGAGGCAACTAACCCAAGAGGACAGAGAACAACTCTGAGAACATGCCATAGCCTATCCAAGCTAGCAAAAGGTTTCAAGACTGGAATAAACTCTGGACAGGACACCAGCCCATCCCAGGGCGAACACACACACACACACACACACACACACACACACCGCCCATACACTATGGCCAATTTAGTATTGCTAATCCACGAGGAGGAAACCCTTACAGACAAGGAAAACACATCAAAATTCCGCACAGAGAGGACCTGGAATGTGAACCTTGGTCTCCTTACTTTAAGGCAGCCCCCACCAAGTCTGAGATGGTTTATTAAAAATAGAAATCATTAATGGGTCTCCCTGTTCTTTATGACTAGAGAAGCAAAGTGATCCCCGACACCCAGTCCATTTAGTTTTGCTACCGATTTGTTCTCTGCTAGGAATGGTAAGGTGGGCTTTAGAAATTTTGTTACGAAAGAAAGCTGAAGTAATAATCTCAAGTCAGGTACTTATTCAGAGATGAAGCATCTCCCTTCCCCCATCTATCCAAAGTCAACAGGAAAAGGGCAGTAAGCATCTAGTAAATACAATAAACATAATTTTGTACAAAACATCAGGAAAAGATCACAAAGGATTACTTATATTATTACTTCATTTTCCGTTCACTCAAAACATCAAGTTACAAGATAAATGGAACAATACATTTTTTCAAATCTCTTAATTCTTGGACAGTTGCCAGTTTAATATTTACTTTGCCCAACAATACATTTCTCCATCCTATTAGCATGCATCAGTCAAATGCATACATTAATTATTATTTAATTCATTAATATATACATTGTAAAAGTAAGCACACTGAGAAAATATTAAGTGTTGGGGAAACTGTCCCCGTATAGTATCTTTAAATGTCAGTACAAATAGCCTATCTGTATACATCAGCACAGAAAACATTCTGGTGGCAAGATGGCATATTTGTAGAGGTGGGGATGGTGAAAGGGATGTCGGGATCAGCAGGGAATCCTGGGAGCAAGGTGATGTCATCAGGGAGGGATGACACGTGACTATGTGATACGGAAGGAGCCCAGTCGTCTGGTTGTAGTATGGGAAGAAAACTCATGGCCCCGGGCTCTTTTGTGGATCGTCCTTCCTGTGAGAGATCAGAGAGATAGGTTAGTTCACTGGCTTCTTCCCCTGTCTTGCGGGTTCATGTGACACGTCGTGTCCTTTGGCTGCCCCCTACTAGCACATGTGTGATAACATATACATAGTGGCAGGGATGAGTATCAGCACCTCCAGGATCTCCCTTAAGACAGGGTGAGAAGCACAGAAATCTGGTATAGGTTGAGAGTAGAGCCACTGACCCTCTGCACCAGCCAGCTGAAGCGGTTTTGACATCTGATACGGAGGCCTCCTGGTCGCCTCCCAGTGGAGGTTTTACAGGCACAACCAGCTGGGAGGGTACCTTGGGGAAGACCTATGGCTTGCTGGGAGGATTATACATCCTATTTGGCATGGGAATGCCTTGGAATCCTACGATAAGAGGGCCAAGTATGGTTGGAGATAGGGACATATGAGCCTCACTGCAAAGACTGTTGCCCTCGACCTGGTTTTGGATAAGTGGAGGGAAATGAATGAATATACCATATACAAAACAACTTCATTCGGTCTTTCTAGACAAGTAAGATAGACAAATATCAGTTTAAGTCAGTTTTTAGGGTCAATTCTTTCCAAATATATGTAAAATACAAGTTGTTTCTGTCTCTTAAGACAGAAAGAAAATAAAATAATAATAAAGGGAAATAATTATAATAATAAAGGGAAATAAATAATCCTGTAAATTATTGACAATATGAAGGGAATTAATGAGTATGTTTCTTTAGTAAACAAACTGAGTAGCTGAAATTATGTTCTCTGTGTAATATCCAAGACAAACTAATGCATGCAACAAGTTCTCCAGTGCAGCAGAAGTGCTCTTTTGAACTCCTCTCTTTGACTTACAGCATTCACTGACATCTCCTCTTTCCTATTGTGAGGAGCAAATTAACCCTTATGGTGCTGTTTGAGGTGCCTTTAGAAGTCTGGACAAACATATCCTCTTTTAAGCATATGCTGAATGTGTTAAGCTTTATCTTAATATTATACTCTTTATATTAATTTCAGATGGCACTCCACTTCATGGCTTCTGAAATCTTTGCTCCAAATTCAGAGGCTTTTACGAAAGTCTAGATTGCTTACTGCTTACAGATACAAAGTTGTTATCTGCTTTCTCATGAGTCACTATGGCAGTTTTCTCAGAAATGGTCACTGTGACCCAAAAGCATCCCCAAATTTGCTTGCACCACTTGTAGTACAGGAAAACAACTCAACCATGACCACTCCTTCTTTCAAAGTTGATTGCTTGTCTGTATTTACGTAAGTAAACCTGACTTCATTTTTGTTGTAGTAATTCTCTTTGTGATCTCATGTTTACTGTGATAATAGTACTTTACTAAATTTGCTTTATCAGCCATTAGGCACTATACTTTAAAAACCTTGAAATATTTCACCATATTTATTTCAGCAGGATTCCCAGGCTGCATTTTCCATGGTTTAAGCTCATTTGTAACCTTTATAAGTAGCTGTACTTTGTCTAACCAGGCAAACAAGTCTGGTCTGGTGCATTTTTAGGTTTCTCTACGTTTTCCTGATGCTTTCATCGTTTCAATATCTTTTTGCATTTGCTCTGTAAATAAACATCACAATATGGTGGAAAGCCACTTGGAGAAAATTATGTAATGCTCTTATTTTGTAAATCACTAAAGCTTTATGCATTTATGGCATTTTAGCATTGATGAGAAACTTTTAGAAAATTATTGGATACGCTAGTATGGAGAAAAAATCCCTGAACCAAAAAGAACATTTTTCCCCCTGCTCGCTTCACTCACTCACCCCGTACAACACACCCCATTCAAACACCCCCCCACCCCCCCGCAGCCTGCAATACGTGCCAGCCACTTCGCATCTCTGCTGCTCGCATTGTGAACAGGGGGGCTGAATGCGCCCCAAGGAGACATGGTCGCTCCTCCGAAACCCTCTCTTAAACGGTGATACAATGGGAAACAAATGTTTTTTTTTTTACCTCCTCTTTGCTCGATCAGCTGCTGCTGCTGCCGTGCCGCATGATCTGCATCTCACACAGCACACTTCTGTCATATTACCTATGTCCATATATTCAATTTCTTTTTACTTTTACCTTTTCATCAGTATCACATTGAATTTTGATTCCATGTTTGGAATTACATCATGAACAACGCAATGTATAACTGTCCGTGAGTGAATATCGTTTTTTTCTCTCTACAAGAAATGTGTCTGACAATAGCATTCACACAAATGAGAAATGATTGAACCGTGTGCGTGCTTGAAATTTTCTCTTGTGGATTTCACTATCACCAAACAACAAATGTTTTAATTTTCGCAGATACGCCTCATCATTGGGAAGAAATGCTACTTTTTTTTCCACGATGGCAACACAAATTACATGATGTACAAGTGTCCAACTTAAAGTATAAATCTGAACAATATATTCGATCTGTTTTCGCTGTTCCGTTATTTCACCGAGTAATAATTTCTGTTTGTTTGCACTAATGAAATTTTTACAATCCTTTTTTTGAGACTTTCAAATTTTCATACTTCCATTGTCTCTAACCTGCTCTGCATGTGTACAGCACCAAAGTTTTTGAATTCTTTATGACATTCTACTTTGTCATCTACTCTTTGTTTGTTTAAATCGTGGTTAAATCTGTTGGTACAAAGACTCGTCTTGTGGGGCGTGAAAGTGTCTCTCTGAGAAAATCACGTCTCATCTCCTTCCAACCTTTCAAAATTTTTTTTTATAATAGAGAAATTTATGTTGTTACATTCACACACCCAGATATTAACTTACCAAGTGAATTGGAAGCGATCCCTTTGCAACTGTTTGCTGATTCTTTAGGTCTTCACTCATGCGCTTTGTTTTAAAAAAAAAACCTTAAACCTGCTGAATTGAATTACTGTTTTTGTAAAAGAGAAAACTATTAGAGATAAAATCAACCCTTGAAGAACAACGGCATTAGTAACAACAATAACAAACATCCCTGCATCATTTCCACAGAAAATAAAAATAAGTTGCACTTAAAAACTACTAAATATTTGAGTGCTCCTATGGCTTTGTTTTAAAGTAACTTTCTTACTGAGCTGCAAAAAAAATCAAAGATGGGTGCCTTATCTAAATGGCTCAGTGTTGAAGATCAAAACTCCATCAGAAGCAACAAAATGAACTATTAATATTTTACCACCCCAAAACCCATCAATGTCCATGATGGGTTTATTATTTGTTACTGAGTCAGTTTATTGTGAGGGTTTAGAATGGGAACCTGATTATTTTTAGTCAGGCCATGCAGGGGTCATGGGAATCACAGAATTAATTAAATAATATTTTTGGTGGCCTTAAATGCTTAAAGATATCAGAGAATATATTGTACCCTTTGACACCTGCAATTGAAATTAGTCCTCTACTACAGTTTCTTTTTGGGTTATTTCAGTCCTTACCCCCTCTCATAACCATAGTTAGCCTTGGAAGGACATTTCAATGAATTTCATATGAGATTTACTCACTTCACATGGTTTTATTGGTTCTTTTGAAAAAATTCCCCAGAGATAAGGAATTGTTTTACTACCATATTCTTACAGGATTTGTCTGCATATGTTCCCAGAATCAATAGGCTCAAGTCAACTACCACAAATTATATCAAATTCTTTTGTTCCAAGATGGGTGTTTTACAGTGGCTGAGAAGAGCAAAGAGGTTGTATGCTTATAACAGAATAAAAATGCTGCCTATGGTGAAGTGGGTGGCAACAATTCAAAGACAGAGTTGTGACAAACCTAAGAGAAAGGGTCTATTTAAAGTTCATAAGGAATAAAAACTTTAAAAAAGCACACAATTTTACTAAACATAGTTGAGCTGCGTTTAGAATTTCATATCAGAAATTACATCAAACATAAATTACTAAACAGCGAATGCTTTTACAGTAGCAAAATATGGAAACAAAGACAAATGTCCATTATGTTCCAATTTAAGGTGTTTTACACTCCCTGTTGATTCAATAGTTTGGACAATTGGCGAAAATCTTTTTTATAACAAGAAGGATTGCACATGACACATGTTACATTGTCTAGTTTTTATTGCTGCTGCCCAATCATTTGCGTACAGAGATGTGACACAGTATATTTTTAAAGTGGTGTGCATGTTTATATTAAGTTGATATATTTATGATATATATATGTCAACTTATATATTTAGATAAATATTTAGACTGTGGTCAATACACATATCAATATACTACAGAAACATAAATAGCTAAAGAACCAGTAACACTGTACTTCTGGTCACGCAGAATATTATGCCTATAATATTTCAGTTTTGTGCCAAACTGTGCAACATACTGAGGCTTTATTCACAGTAGTTGTAGGCTTGTGATAAGTGGCACAATTCCCAGTGATTTTATTATTAAACTCTCCATATTGCCAATTAATATATTTTATATTTTGAAAATTGTTTTTAAAGTAGTCTGTTTAAGAGTAGAAGATTAAAAGTGTTCAGGTTTTTAAACAAAACTCAGAGTACACCGTGCACTTTTCATTAACTTAATATAAACACGAGCATAAAAAATAGAAAACATCACATCTGCCTCAAATGATCGGGCAGGTGCAATAAAACTAGACAGTGTAACATTTCTGCTTGTGTCAGGTGTGATCCTTCTTGTTAGAAAAAGCATTATTTTCTGCTGGTTGTCCAAAGTGCAGAATTGGCAAGCTCTGTCAGTGATAAGATATTCTATAGTTTTATTTGCCTTCCAGATATTAATCATGTTTATTTGCAGTTAATTTCATGGAAATCAAAGTACAAAACTATGAGTTGTTTGAAAAGGGTACACACTCATTTTGATTTCAAGACCCAAAAATGTCATTTTCAAAGGAAATTTATTTATTACAATGTGTGAAAGTACGGTAATATCAGAGTAAAAATGAGCATGCGGTTGTACAAAAAAAAAAAAAGTCTGTCAATTGGAAGCACAGGGTTGCCACCAGTTTTAAGGTCCTGTTCTCTACCCGATATCTAACTTCTCTACCCAAGATATCAGACTTTTCACATGTCCCACCTCAAACCTGTCTATTTGAATTTTCTGTCTAGAACAGTTCCCTAAGTGCCACCAGTGGAAGTAGATGGTGATTTAGGATACAAAGTACAGACAAATAAGGACTCTACTGTAGATGGTAGGGTTTGCAGTTTCATTACTTAGTCTGTTTAGGGTTTTGGTTCTTAGGACAGATTCTGAGCTCCTGTATGTGACATTCATGCACCTCCTTTGTGTTTTCATTGTTACTTACCACAGAAGCCAGATAGGAGTGTTACAAACCCCCACCTTAGGAGGTGGGCTCAGTAATGGTTTTCCAGGGTTCCATTGAATTATTTTTATATTTTGTTTATGTCTTATATTTTCTCTTGGTCAACACCATTTTGTTAACTGTTACTATATGATGTCAGTCGCATGATTGGCATCAATGTGACAGCTAACATTTCAAACCAATCAGAAGAAAAAAGGTGATGGCAATTTACTCATCCTCTTAAATAAAACCCCTGTGTGCATCCAGGTGTCCGTGTGTGTCTTCTGGTGAAGTGTGCATGCGCGGGGCCACATGGCACGTATTTAGTCTCTTCCTGTGCATTCCATGTATGTGCGGAGAGAGAGACACACACACACACACAGGCGAGAGACAGACAGACAGACAGACAGACAGACAGACACACACACACAGGCACGCGCGAGACAGACACACACACACACAGGTGCGAGAGAGACACACACACAGACGCACGCAAGAGAGAGATAGACAAACACACACACACACACACAGGCGAGAGACACACACACACGCAGGCCTGTGAGAGAGACACACATACACACACACAGGCGCGCGCGTGCATTGTTGCAATGTTACTATTCTGGGTTGTTTTTTAAATTACGGATTTTTCAAATGTTCATTTTTTTCCCTGTGCTTAAAACTCATTAAAAAAAAAGTGTTTTTAGCGAGCGGATTGTAAGGCTATAGTGCGAACTCTTGCAGTGTTAGTTTTCTCTGTTGTTCAAGGTTTTCTTAGTGTTATTCAATGTTTTTACATTTAGTTTACTATTACGCTGTGCATTCAATGGTGTAATTAACTATATTTGTACTTAAAAACTTAAAAAATATACAGTGGTGTGAAAAACTATTTGCCCCCTTCCTGATTTCTTATTCTTTTGCATGTTTGTCACACAAAATGTTTCTGATCATCAAACACATTTAACCATTAGTCAAATATAACACAAGTAAACACAAAATGCAGTTTTTAAATGATGGTTTTTATTATTTAGGGAGAAAAAAAATCCAAACCTACATGGCCCTGTGTGAAAATGTAATTGCCCCCTTGTTAAAAAACAACCTAACTGTGGTGTATCACACCTGAGTTCAATTTCCGTAGCCACCCCCAGGCCTGATTACTGCCACACCTGTTTCAATCAAGAAATCACTTAAATAGGAGCTGCCTGACACAGAGAAGTAGACCAAAAGCACCTCAAAAGCTAGACATCATGCCAAGATCCAAAGAAATTCAGGAACAAATGAGAACAGAAGTAATTGAGATCTATCAGTCTGGTAAAGGTTATAAAGCCATTTCTAAAGCTTTGGGACTCCAGTGAACCACAGTGAGCACCATTATCCACAAATGGCAAAAACATGGAACAGTGGTGAACCTTCCCAGGAGTGGCCGGCCGACCAAAATTACCCCAAGAGCGCAGAGACGACTCATCCGAGAGGTCACAAAAGACCCCAGGACAACGTCTAAAGAACTGCAGGCCTCACTTGCCTCAATTAAGGTCAGTGTTCACGACTCCACCATAAGAAATAGACTGGGCAAAAACGGCCTGCATGGCAGATTTCCAAGACGCAAACCGCTGTTAAGCAAAAAGAACATTAGGGCTCGTCTCAATTTTGCTAAGAAACATCTCAAGGATTGCCAAGACTTTTGGGAAAATACCTTGTGGACTGATGAGACAAAAGTTGAACTTTTTGGAAGGCAAATGTCCCGTTACATCTGGCGTAAAAGGAACACAGCATTTCAGAAAAAGAACATCATACCAACAGTAAAATATGGTGGTGGTAGTGTGATGGTCTGGGGTTGTTTTGCTGCTTCAGGACCTGGAAGGCTTGCTGTGATAGATGGAACCATGAATTCTACTGTCTACCAAAAATCCTGAAGGAGAATGTCCGGCCATCTGTTCGTCATCTCAAGCTGAAGCGATCTTGGGTGCTGCAACTTGACAATGACCCAAAACACACCAGCAAATCCACCTCTGAATGGCTGAAGAAAAACAAAATGAAGACTTTGGAGTGGCCTAGTCAAAGTGCTGACCTGAATCCAATTGAGATGCTATGACATGACCTTAAAAAGGCGGTTCATGCTAGAAAACCCTCAAATAAAGCTGAATTACAACAATTCTGCAAAGATGAGTGGGCCAAAATTCCTCCAGAGTGCTGTAAAAGACTCATTGCAAGTTATCGCAAATGCTTGATTGCAGTTATTGCTGCTAAGGGTGGCCCAACCAGTTATTAGGTTCAGGGGGCAATTACTTTGTCACACAGGGCCATGTAGGTTTGTTTTTTTTTTTCTCCCTAAATAATAAAAACCATCATTTAAAAACTGCATTTTGTGTTTACTTGTGTTATATTTGACTAATGGTTAAATGTGTTTGATGATCAGAAACATTTTGTGTGACAAACATGCAAAAGAATAAGAAATCAGGAAGGGGGCAAATAGTTTTTCACACCACTGTATATTTACATACAGTTCATACGGTCTGGAACGGATTAATTGTATTTACATACAATCCTATGGGGGAAATTACTTCGGTTCACGACCAAATCAGGTTTAGACCAGAGTTTTGGAACGATTTATGGTCGTGAACCGAGGTTCCACTGTATTACTGTCAGACAAAATTACAGGCATTTTACGGAAATACAAACCAGTATTACTGAGAGAGAAAATTAAAGGCACACAATACAGTGACGCATATTACAGCCACATACAAGGTCCCTTGACATTTAATATAGACTGTTCCTACTAATGTTTATGCACTACTGTTCTAGCGCCCATTATTGTAACGGGCTTAATGTCTAGTTAGTTATATTTACAAATCAAATTCTTAGTGTCAGTTAAGAATTAGTTAATGAAGTACTACTGGTATTTTTGACTTCTCAAATTGCATCTGCCCATTAATAAAATGTCCATCTTCTGGACCATTACTTTTTGTGCATTTTGAATGTTTCTGCTTTAACCACAGCAATAATCTGCGTTACTCATAAAGCATTTCATTTGTCTTAACTATGCTTTAAATTGACTTGGAAAATCTTTTGGATTACTTAAAGTTGATCTTTTTCATTCAAAAATATTTATTATCACAGTTAGGTAACTCATATTTGTTAATGTCCCCGTGACTCTGCTCAGGATTAAGCAGGCTTAGAAAATGGCATGGTATGGTTTATTTGTTAATGTGAATTTCTGGACCACAGTGGATTATTAAATATTTCTATGATTTTCACTTATTTATTTCTTTGTCATGTAGAAAAGAAATTTTAGTTGCAGGGAACATTAACTTATATGCAACATATTGTCACACACGTGCGCATGGGAGGCAGCTAAAGGGCTTGAGAGAAGGCAGTTCGGAGGCATGCCGGGGTGTGGCAGAGTGCACTGACTCTTTTTCTCCCTTGCCTGTAGACCATTCCCGGGGGATTTCACCTGGCTCTCCTGACATCACTTCCGGGACTGAGCCAATGGAAGTTGGCCACACCAGCTCCAGTCCCTCTGATGTCACGTCCGGCTATGAACCAATGGTGGAAGACCACGTGCCGGGTCCATATGACCTCACTTCCTGTCTCCCCCTTTAAAACCTGCCCCTTTTCCTTTGTTTCCTCAGTCTTGTTTTGGACTCAGTTGAATGCACTTCAGTGCTGATTATTTGTTAAAACGACTTTTGCAGCCAGGATACCACATTATACGGGTGGCTGCCCCAAACCTTTATCTGTCCATGTCTCGTTCTTGTGACAATATGTACTTTGTCAGTATGTCTGGAATGTAATTTGAAAATAATCGATATAAATTACTGATACTCAAATATTGCTATTTCGCAAATATGAACTCATGTTCTTGTTTTCAGTCCTTTCTTTTATTGTACTTTTAAGTCAAAGGCACCATATGGCATTTCACTGATGAGGTGCAATGTAATTAGTACTCTTACACAACAACGCCAGAGTCTTGAAAGCCAGACAAACAAATTTTGTATGGAATTTACACATTCTACATGTATCTATGTGGTTCTTTCTCTGTTTACTCCAGTGTTCCTCCCAAACACCACACACGTGCATGTAGAGTTTAACTAATGTCTTGTAGGTGAATTAATACAGCCCCAGTGTGGACTATTGCAGCATCCATGGTGGTTTCTGTCTTCTGCTGGCTTGGGCTTCCTATCCTCCAACCACTAGCAAGCTTTAGTAGGATAATGAATGGATAAGTGGGACAAAATGCTCACAGTAGCTGAAGGTCACACAATGAGATACTGTTTGAAGAATGTGTTTAACCATATTCTATATTCTTGTTATTCTCTTTTTAATAAATGAACAGTGTAGGCTGATTAAGCAGTCCTGTGAAACAGATTTTTATTTCATAGAGAGAGCTCATCACTATCACATTATTAAATTCCATTGCTCTCCAGAAGACGTGCTGTAGTTACTTCTTTCTTTATTTGAACAAATCCCATGGAGCCCTTTTTCTCCATGGTTCATTATGTATGATTGCAGGAGGGCAAGGTGAAATTCATTTATAGAATCTTTAAAGTTAACTAGTTTGATAAAGAGAAAAAGGTTAGTTCAAAAAGGACAATTATTTTATGGAAATATAATAGTATGTTGATCAATTGAAAAAACCCAGAAACAAATCCATTCTTTTATATGCCTGAATTTTCGATTCATTGGATGTGTACTTTTATTTTACTACCTGACAAACTGTTAATGTTGTAACTGTTACATGGCATAAACTAATAATATACAGTATACAGTAGTTTCAAGAACAATATTATATCAATTAAACAGGGTTTCAACAAATGAAACACATTTTTAGGTTTCACTAAATAAACCTTATTTTATATTAACAAAAAACTCTGCTCACATGATGTGACTAACCATTTTTCCTAATATAAATACAGACTAGAAACAACTCTTTTAAACTTTTCTGGAATATCCAGACTAAGTCATTTATACATTGTTTCCTTAAGAAGCTTTTGTTATTATGTAGGTCCTACACATGACTTCTTTTTCTTTTTAGCACCTTTTGTTTTTATGCTTCTGTTTATTTAAAGGGCAGGCACCCATGCTGATTAAACAGAGACAGGGGTTCAATTAAGTTCTAGCAAGCTCAAAACTGAGCTGCCATTTAGTTTTCCTTTTCTGCGTGATGGTAGACGCTGTTGGATTTCCTTGCTTCATTTGCCATATTCTTTGTTTTGGTCTCCCTGCTGCTGCTTAAGCTGAGTTGACTTAGCAGCAATATTTTGTATTTAATTTTACATGATTGCAGTTTAGAAAGCTATAATATCATTGCATAAATAATGCATCAGACCCTTACCCATCTTGTTTGTGGCAGACTACATTGAGATGCCATTTATTTTATTGAGTTATTAGTTCACCTGACATGCATCTAACACAAAAGTCATCAACTAACCTCTTAGGCTCTTTTCTTAATGGGGGATAGGAAGAAATGTCAAAATCAGTTTTATAGTTATGATCTGTAACCTCTTACATGACTCACTGTTCTTAGTGTACACTGCATATTCAACTCTAAGGATCTCTATTAGCAAGCTGCTCACTAACTGGGACTCTCTTTTATTTTCCCTCCTTGCTTCAACCCAGTTTACCACCAATACAGGACTTCACAAACTGTCCTTTATTTTTTTAAGGGACCAAAGTTGGACCTTAATTGATCAGTCCAGCACTCTAATGCTAGTAATCAATAATTGGACAGAGACATTGAGTTTAAGCTTTTATTTAAAAATGATAGGATTTGTTTGATTAATGACCAACAACAGCAAATATCAGCAATACAAAGAATTATGGATTCATGAAGTCTTCCTTCAGTCCCAGATGACATTTTCCAGATTATAGTTCCTTAGAACTACACCAGATTATATATCCTTAATCAAAAATTGAAAAGAAAGATTTTTACAGGAAGCAGAGCTCCTTGAAAAGTATCCATCAGCTAAGCAGTAAGCTCCACTTAAATGTCTGTGGCTTCTCTCAAAATGTCAGAAAGGCAACATAATAACACCAACTGAAATAAAACTATAATAGAAACTTTAGTAATAAAATAAAACTAATAAAAGGGAGCTACCCTCAGCCATACTCTCACCCAAAGTGAGCACCTGGTTTTCTTTCACTAGAAGAGCAGGCAGATTCTCAAAACACAGGAATGTTACTAAGACTAACATAGTCAATGGTACTTTCCTATCTGCAAACTCACCGACTATTGAAACATTCTAAGGTCCTGCTTTGCCTTTCGGCTTCCCCGGAATACACTCCACTCCTGACCAGTTTGACAATTCTTTCAGGCCTTGGCCATTTACTTGAAATATGTCAGTGGAAAATGTACAAGCATCCTCCATACACCATTAGTGTCCTTTCATCTGAAATTCTCTCCTTCCCTAAGTGATCGATACTTAAATTTCTGTCATCTTTCACTTTTATACTTCTACTCTCCCATCTTAAGTATTGGGTTGTCTGCATTTATTTAAATGGTAAACTGCTATACCTCAATATTTTATCTTGTCTGTCCTTTCACAGAAAGTTAACATTTAAAGGACCCAAAAAATCTTAAAAAGAATATTTTCTCTTACTAAGTTCTTGTGTCCTAGAAATCGACCTCTAAACTTTGTGTATTATTTCATGCTTGACGTTCCCCTGATCAGCCTAATTCCTGATCCCATGTAAACTCAGTGAGCCATTACTATTAACAAATCTTCCATGTACCCAAGGAATTGTGTTACTTTTCAAGCCACATAAATGTGTGTTGTTCATCTAGGGCAGAGTTTCCAAGCCTTGTTCCTGTGGTGGCACACTTTCTGTAACCAAAAACATCCCAAGGTTATTTTACTAACCACAATCTCATTATATCTCATACCTGTGCTCAATCGTCCGAAGGAGCAGGACTGCTGGAGAAGCCGGAAAAAACAGAGCTCTAAGATCAGCGTGTGGTGAGCACTTTTGTGGCCCTTTGCCCACCACTCTCTGCTTCACAGGCAACTGATACAGCATGCCCACTATCCACTAGCCCTGTGAGGCTTCTTGGTGATCACACACCCAGGCAGGTGGAGTCTAGCAGCCAGGAGACATGTCTGAAGCTTTCTAAGTGCTTTGTCTGCAAAATAGCAATTGTGGAGCTGCTTTTATGCCCGGTTCTCCAAGTAGTGCTGTCCTCCTCAGACATATCTCGACCACCTTCAGAGCTTGTCCCTATTAAGTTCAGACCCAAGTGTGCTAAACTATTACTGTATTTCCACAGCACATTTGGGTAGTTCTCACAGCACACCACTGAACCTCAGCACACTGTACATGCTCACTTTTTTCCCTTTGCTTAATGCTCAGTTCACTTTCAAAGTTTATCATTAAAAAAGAAAAAAAAAATGAAGTCAGTCAATTCCAGGTTTAATTATTTTAGATTAAACAATCTTTCAACATATATATTCAAAATCCTTCTTATTGTATTGTAATAGATTTTTCATACATTGTTTGGGATCAGTCAATTAATTAATCAATCATTCATCCATCTTCAAAACCAGCCTCATCCTGAGTAGGGTCATTGGGAAGCTGGAGCCTATCCCAGCAAGCATAGGGCATAAGGCAGGAACAATTCCTGAATAGGGTGCCAGTTCATCATCGGTTGAACATACATACACACACTTTCACACAAACACACACACACATGCCAATCCACCTAAATGTGTTTAAACTGTGGGAAAAAAACAAAGCGCCTGCAGAAAACCTATGTGGTTTAGATCTCCTCAGTCTGTCAGTGGAGCAGGACAGTGACAGCAGTCTGTCGCTGAAGCTACTCCTCTGCCTGAAGATGACACTGTTCAGTGGATGCAGTGGATTCTCCATGACTGACAGGAGTTTGCTTAGTGCCACAGATGTTAAACTGTCCAACTTCATCCCTACAATAGAGCCTGCCTTCCTAACAAGTTTGTCCAGGTGTGAGAAATCCTTCATCTTTATGCTGCCTCCCCAGCACACCACCGCGTAAGAGAGGGCACTCGCCACAACCGTCTGGTAGAACATCTGAAGCATCTTATTGCAGATGTTGAAGGACGCCAACCTTCTAAGGAAGTATAGTCGGCTCTGACCTTTCTTACACAGAGCATCAGTATTGGCAGTCCAGTCCAATTCATCATTCAGCTGCACTCTCAAGTATTTATAGGTCTGCACCCTCTGCACACAGTTACCTCTGATGATCATGGGGACCATGAGGGAACTGGGCCTCCTAAAATCCACCACCAGTTCCTTGGTCTTGCTGGTGTTGAGGTGTAAGTGGTTTGAGTCACACCATTTAACAAAGTCTTTGATTAGCTTCCTATACTCCTCCTCCTGCCCACTCCTGATGCAGCCCATGATAGCAGTGTCATTAGCGAACTTTTGCACGTTGCAGGACTCCGAGTCGTATTGGAAGTCTGATGTATATAGGGTGAACCGGACCGGAGAATTTACAGTCCCTTGCGGTGCTCCTGTGTTGCTGACCACAATGTCAGACCTGCAGTTCCCGAGACGCACATACTGAGGTCTGTCTGTAAGATAGTCCATGATCCATGACACCACTTGTGAATCTACTCCCATCTCTGTCAGCTTGTCCCTAAGGAGCAGAGGCTGGATGGTGTTGAAGGCGCTAGAGAAGTCCAAAAACATTATTCTAACAGCACCGCTGCCTCTATCCAAGTGGGAGAGGGATCGGTGTAGCATATAGATGATGGCATCCTCCGCTCCCACCTTCTCCTGGTATGCAAACTGCAGAGGGTCGAGGGCGTGGCAGACCTGTGGCCTCAGGTGGTGAAGCAGCAGCCGCTCCATGGTCTTCATCACATGTGGTGTCAGAGCAACAGGCCAGAAGTCAGTTAGCTCACTAGGACGTGATACCTTTGGGACTGGGGTGATACAAGATGTTTTCCAAAGCCTCGGGACTCTCCCCTGTTCCAGGCTCCGGTTGAAGATGCGCTGTAGAGGACTCCCCAGTTCCAGCGCACAGGCCTTCAGCAGCCATGGCGATACTCCATCTGGACCCGCTGCTTTGCTGGCACGAAGTCTCCTCAGCTCTCTGCTCACCTGCGCTGCTGTAATTGTAATTGTGGGTGGGGATGTCTCTGCTATGCTGGTATCAGCAGAAGGATGGCTGGAGGAAGCAGCACTCTGAGGTGAGAGTGGGTTAGGGTGGTCAAACCTATTAAAGAAGTTGTTTATTTGGTTTGCTCTCTCCATGTCTCTCTCGATGGTGGCACCCCACTTTGAGATGCAGCCAGTGATGGTCTTCATCCCATCCCACACTTCCTTCATGCTGTTTTTCTGCAACTTCTGCTCCTGCTTTCTCCTGTACTGCTCCTTTGCTGCCCTGAGCTGAACTCGGAGTTCCTTCTACACGTGCTTGAGCTCATGCTGATCACCGCCTTTAAAAGCCCTTTTCTTCTGGTTCAAAAGGCCCTTGATGTCACTTGTAATCCATGGCTTGTTGTTAGCATAGCAGCGTACTGTTCTTACTGGAATTACAATGTCCATACAGACATTGATGTAATCAGTTGTGCAGTCAACAACCTCCTCAATGTTCTCACTATGTGACCCCTGTAGGATATCCCAGTCAGTGGTTCCAAAGCAGCCTCTCAGAGCCTGCTCTGCCTCAGGGGACCACTTCCTGAATGAAAGTGTGGTTGTTGGTAGCACCTTCACTCTTGGTTTGTAGTAAAGCTGAAGCAGAACCAGGTTATGATCTGCTTTCCCAAGCTCAGGCAGTGGGGTGGCACTGTATGCGTCTTTAATGTTTGCATACAGTAGGTCAATAGTCCTATTTCCCCGGATGTTACAGTCCACATACTGGGAGAAGGCAGGTAATGTTTTGTCCAGCGTCACTTGGTTAAAATCTCCAGTGATTAGCACAAGCGCCTCAGGGTGCTGCGTTTGTAACTTAGCAACAGCGGAATGGATGATGTCACTCGCTATCTCCACGTTCGTTCGAGGGGGGATGTAAACAATAACAACAATCTTGTGTCCAAACTCTCTGGGCAAGTAATAGGGATGCAACCTTACAGCCAACAGTTTGATATTCCTGCAGCAAGTGGAGATTTTAACGTTTATATGTCCTGAGTTGCACCACTTTGTATTGACATAGAGAGCGACACCCCCTCCTTTCTTTTTCCCGCTGGTATTTGCGTCTCTGTCCACTCTAACTGTGCTAAACATCGGTAGCTCCACGTTAACATCTGGGATGGTAGTTGTTAGCCAAGTTTCACTAAAACACAGCAAGCTGCATTCTCTGTAGGTTCTGACATTTTTCTTCAGCACAGCTAGTTCGTCGATCTTATTTGGTAGTGAGTTCACATTTCCTTGGATCACAGAAGGCACCAAAGGTTTATATTGCCACTTTCTCTCAAGCTGCTTGGCTTATATTTTAGAGCCGGCTCGGCTGCCCCGATATCGCCTTCTTTCCTTGTCAGGTAAATAGGGAACCACACCTGCACGGGCATTTCTTCTCGGCTCTTGAAATTGACAACTTGAATAGGTGAGTCTCAGCGTGTAAAAATCCATGTCAAGTAGTAAAAGCAGTAAAAAGTGTCCAGGGAGTGATTCCACATAAAAGAAAGTGGTAGAAGTGATCACTGAAATAGAGAATAATAGAGAAAATAGTAAAAAGATAAAGTCATACACAGAGCTGCTGGAATGGCTGCCACTCGCGGTGGCGCCGGATGTTGAACATTGACCATTAAAAGCATGCACTGGGTATCAAATAACATTGCAATTAATTTAACACAAAAATATAAATAAAGGGAAAAAAACTGGTAGTTATCTGGGGAGACTAGAAACATACAGACAAATGTTAACAGCAATTATCTAAAAAAAGATTTACAAATAAAATAAATCCACAATTTTAGATTACAATACTGTTAGACAAAGTAACAGACATGAGTAAATTCATGCATGTTCAGCAGAATTTTCAAAGCTTGACTTGACTAGTAGTATAGCGTGTAGCTGTAACAACATTATGCTGGGACTACCTGGGACTATTGAACTTCAGAAACATTCTGGCGAGAAGAGGCTGTTCCACCCAACAATGCTTTCCAATCATATTCTCCTAATTTCTCAACAACAACATCAAATTCAGTTTTGGAGTTAGAAGGTCATGTCTACTTCAAGTCCTTCTTATCTTTTTTAATTTACTGTTTAGGATAAGGGTGTAATTTCCTGCACAAAATATGATCTAGAAATGGCCTCGCATTTGTGTTTTTTGAGTCTAGAGGCCCAAAAATAGTGGGGAACCCCCAAAAGCTCCATGTCTTAAATAACTAGGCATCAAGCAAAATTGAACGGAATATCATATGTGCATGTATGTGAAAAGAGGTGATCTGGTTTCATTGATGTCTTCCTAAGTGAACAGTGAGAATTGTGCTATATAAAAATAAAGAATTATTATTAAGTGGTTTTGCTGCCGGCTCTTATTAATTTAGTTGCTTGCCCAACAGGCTATTGTAGTCTTCTCTCCTTGTCTTTGTTTTGTAGCTTGGTAGCTTCCTTGTGTTTGACTTGTCTGTACCACTTACTTTTCTGTGAAATATGTGCAATATTTGTATGTGCTCTGACCGATATCTTTTTAAGTCCTTTTAAGCATCAATTAAACAATTCTTTGTTCCGGGATCTGATTTTCACTTGTCACTGACACCGAGTTCAAGCTCTTATCTACAGGTAAAATTCCATTACAACGAATATCTTTACAATGAAAATTGCATTACAACAAAGTATTTTTATGATCCCAACAGCTTCCCCATATGACATGAGTCTATAGAAATCTCATTACTACGAAGTACATTCTGCAGATACTTTCATTACAACGAAGTGCACAAAAGACCTTGAAATGCCTGAATGAATCATCCACAGAGCAGTTAGTTCTGTGGCCGCAGCTCAGTTGTGCACAACGATCCCCAAATAGAAACACTGTAATTTATTTTTCTTTCTTCGAACTTTCCTCGTACTGTTTTTTTTTTGCCTTTTTTGTTTTCGGTGGTTTTCAGTGATACCTTTTACTTATTGCTCGTCAACATTTGAAAAACATCCATTGGAATTTAACTCATTGTCATCCTCCTATAGAAACGACAGAAACGAGAAAACGATAACAGTTGTGAGACTTGCCCGGACACTACCAGTCGGAAACCACATCTTTATAAAATGCACATGTTTATTTTGCATCAATAAACACAGGTTATACAGTCCCGAACATCACACACAATGTACACAACTAATAATCACCACAATAAGGCTTCTCTTTCTCAGTCTTTGGCTGCCTGTCTCCTCCTGGGAGCTTTGTCCTGCTCCCACTCCCGACTCAAGCTCCCTGACTGTAGGAAGGAGGCCCCTTTTATTCCCGCACGGATGTGCTCCAGGTGGCCGATGACGTCCTTCCAGCAGCATTTCCTGGTGTGGCGGAAGTGCTTCTCTTTGCCCCGGAAGCACACCGGGCATCCCTGCAAGTCTCATCCGCCATCCTGCTGGGTGTAGCGGAAGTAACAGTTTCCCGGGTCCCACAAGGCTTGAGGCGCCTCCTGGCGGAGGCTATGAGTCCCAACAGGCCAGGACCTCTTTGCTCCTCTCCCGTGGTCCTCTCCTAGTCCAGGGCGGTTGCCCCCTCGTGGCCCAGAAGCTATTAATGCCACCTTCCGGTCCTTCCAGGCATCCCGGCTAGGTAAGGTCCCCAGCAATCTGTGACACAGTTCATATTAGAAAAAAAAAACCTAATTTTTTGCAGCTCTTGATTGCGGCAAAAAGAAAAAAGACGTTGCCAGTGAATTTGGAATTTCGCCATTGACACTGTCAACTTTCTTGAAAGAAAGAGCAAAAAAAGAAGAAAAATTTCTGGTTACAAATGTATGCAAACTGCTGCATTTGAAGACGTCGAAAAAGCAGTTTTTATGTGGTTCAGTGAAGCTCGTTATGTGGTTCAGTGATGCTCGTTCAAGAAACATTCCTATTAATATGGCACTCATTCAAGAAAATGTGATGTTTGTAAACTAGGCCTTAAACTTTAATTGCTCCAGGGGTGCTGTACAATGGGTGACCCTGCGCTCTGACCACAAGGGATATGCGAAAACTAACAAATTCTTAATACCAGAAATTGTATAAGACGAAATGAAGAACAAAAAAAAAAAAGAAAGTAACTGTGCCGTTCCTGTTTCAAGCTTAATAAAAGTGATTTTGCTAAAGTACTGAGACTAAGCCTCATGTTTTGGGGTGCAAGAAAGGGACTTATAGCACGACCCCGATCTTTTATGATTTGCTTCTGTGGCGCTTCACTGCATCGCTGTGAGCCTCCTATTGTCCTGCCCCAGCAACAGACAAACAATCTTCCACAGATGCTGCAATTGCATTTCGGGACTCACTTCAACATGTCATTCCCATTAGGTGGGGAGTGGGGGTCTCAGAAGAGTTCAGAAACCTCACAATATGAAGAAGAAAAGGATGATTCGGCTCCTGATTGATAACTGTGCTGCCTACAACATGCTTCCACATTTAGATAATGTTTGCGTTGAATTCCTCTCACCCAATTGCACAGCTGTGCTTCAGCCACTGGATTTGGGCATCATTTGCACCCTGAAAGTGTATTAGCGCAAAGAAATGCTGAGAAAAATTCTCGTCAGCATAACTTGTAGGCAGGAGGAGATTAAAATTAACGTGAAAGAAGCTATTGAAATGATTGCAAATGCCTGGACACAAGTTAAAGAAAGCACTATAGTAACAAATATAGAATCTCATTACAACTAAATTTTTGTTACAACTAAATATTTTTAGGTCCTCGGGAGTTCGTTGTAACAGAGTTTTACCTGTATTTTGAACAAAAGATATCCTGGTTATAGCACACACTTCTATTTCTGATGATGATTTTTGTCTTGTACCTTGGCACGCAAAATAAAATTGGTAAAATGTCTGCCTGCTTGGATTTTGAAACATGTTATTTATTCTAGGGCAAATAACAAATTTTTGTTTTGTTCCAAGGTGAAGACATTTTCTAAATGTTTTGAACCAGATCATTGAAAATCTATTTCCTGCCTTATTTGGAGGAATAACTTTCTTTGTCCAAAGCAAGGAGTTGCCCATAATGCCAGTTAACATTATTCCTCTGAAAAAGGCTAAGGTTCTATTCATAAAAACTACCTTTGTAAAGGTTATTTTAAGAATTTCCTTTTTAAATTAAAGAAGTTATTCCTTTAATCAAGTTTCTTTAAAACTGTAAAAAACTTTTTCTTGGTCCCTACTCTAATTATTTTTTCTCTTATCTTTTAATTTTGATTTTTTGAGCCCTTATTTTTTAACCAGATCAGGATTCTATGAAAATTACTAATTAAGTGAGTACTCTCTTCATAAAATATTTTTATATGTGCACATTCTGTTATGTATTTTAAAGCTAACCCGTTTTGAATCTCTATTTATTTACAGTAAATGATTTTAGTGATTTTTTTTTTTCTTGAAACACTTTTTACCTAAAACTTTTTCTGTATAGGAAAGAATTACTTTATTACTTTAACTACTTTAAGTATTGAAATATTCATATATTTTTGATATGATTTTTTTTCACTTTTTACTTTCCTTTTTTCTAAGAGAATTTGAAGGAAAATAAAATTAAAAGCTAAGTTTTGTTATATTTGTTTAATTTCTTTTAGCCCTTTTTACAAATTTGATTTATAAAATCAGATTAGTGCGCTTGGTGAGTGCGTGTGTGTGTGTGCTCTGCAGTGGGCTGGCACCCTGCCTGGGGTTTGTTTCCTGCTTTGCACCCTGTGTTGGCTAGGATTGGCTCCAGCAGACCCCCGTGACCCTGTAGTTAGGATATAGCAGGCTGGATAATGGATGGATGGATGGATCCAATTATATTTATTTCTTAGATAAGAAAAAGATTATTTTTTGACTTCTGTACATTTAGATTGTTACCTCCATTCTGCTTATTTATTTTTTTAATTATGATTTAGACTAGTTTTTTAATCTCTCTCTTTCTGTCTCTAAATATACAATATATAAATCTTCATCTTTCAGCTGCTCCCGTAAGGGATTGCCACAGCAGATCTGTTTCATATCTTTCTGTCTTCTACATCTTGCTCTGTTACACCCATCACCTGCATGTCTTCTCTCTCCACATCCATAAACCTTCTCTTAGGCCTTTCACTTGTCCACTTATCTGGCATCTCCATCCCTAGCATCCTTTTCCAAATATATCCAACATCTCTCCTCAGCTCATGCCCAAACCAATGCAATCTCACCTCTCTAACTCTGTCTCCAAACTCTCTCTGAGCTGACCATCTAATGTACTAATTTCTAATCCTGTCACATCATCGTCACCCCCAATGAAAATCTTAGCATCTTTAACTCTGTCACTTCCAGCTCTGCCTCCTGTTTTTTGGTCATAGTGTGCCACCGTCTCCAAACCATATAACAAAGCTGGTCTCACTAACGTCCTGTAGACCTTCCCTTTCATTCTTGCTAATACCCCTCTGTCACAAATCACTCCTGACACTCTTCTCCATCCACACTACTCTGCCTGCACTCTCTTTTTCACCTCTCTTCCACACTCCCCATTACTCTGTACTGTTGATCCTAAGTAAACTCATCCACCTTCACTAACTCTACTCCTTGCATCCTCACCATTCCACTGACCTCCCTCTTATTTACACACATAGTCTGTCTTGTTCCTAAAGACCTTCATTCCTCTCCCCTCTAGAGCATATCTCCATCTCTTCTCGACCTGCTCCCTACTATCTCTACAGATCACAATGTCATCTCAAACATCATATTCCACGGGGACTCCTGTCTAATCACGTCTGTCAACCTGTCCATCACCATTGCAAATAACAAAGGGCTCAGAGCCAATCCCTGATGTAATCACAGCTCCACCTTGAATGCATCCATCACTCCTACAGCAGACTTCACCACTGTCACACTTAACTCGTACATATCCTGTACAACTCTTACATACTTCTCTGCCACTCCCGACTTCCTCATACAATACCACAACTCCTCTCAAGGCACCCTGTACGCCCTTCCTGACGTAACCCTCCCCATTTATCTGGGCTTAGGACTGGCACGAAGAAACACACTGGTTCGTGCATCCCCTGTGCCTGGGTTCTCTACATATACTGTATATATATATATATATATATGGTGGCACGGTGGCGCAGTGGTAGCGCTGCTGCCTCGCAGTTAGGAGACCTGGGTTCGCTTCCCGGGTCTTGCCTGCGTGGAGTTTGCATGTTCTCCCGTGTCTGCGTGGGTTTCCTCCGGGCGCTCCGGTTTCCTCCCACAATCCAAAGACATGCCGGTTAGGTGGATTGGTGATTCTAAATTGGCCCTAGTGTGTGCTTGGTGTGTGGGTGTGTTTGTGTGTGTCCTGCAGTGGGTTGGCACCCTGCCCAGGATTGGTTCCTGCCTTGTGCCCTGTGTTGGCTGGGATTGGCTCCAGCAGACCCCCGTGACCCTATTCGGATTCAGCAGGTTAGACAATGGATGGATGGATATATATATATATATATATATATATATATATATATATATATATATATATATCTATACTAATAAAAGGCAAAGCCACTCACTCACTCACTCACTCACTCACTGACTCATCACTAATTCTCCAACTTCCGTGTAGGTAGAAGGCTGAAATTTGGCAGGCTTATTCCTTACAGCTTACTTACAAAAGTTGGGCAGGTTTCATTTCGAAATTCTACGCATAAGGGTCATAACTGGAAGCTATTTTTCCCCATATAATGTAATGGAGTCTTGAGTTGGAGATGGCGTGGCGGAGTTTAGTGTGACATCATCACGCCTCCTACGTAAGTACGTAGAGAACAAGGAAGAACTCCAAGCACAAAACGCCATTTCACAATTGAGAAGGCAGAAAAACATTATGAAGCAAATGATGCATATGCGGAAACAAAGCACGGCGTGAACCGTAAGTTTATATTAAATTAAGTTCATAGACAGGCTGCCACTAGCGTTTGTAATTTAGTGCCTGCCCATATAAGGCCGTCCATCAGCGGCAATCCAATACAAACACTGCGGTAAATGGTCACGGGTGAAGGACTGTGCTTATGCAGAGGAAGATGAGATGGTCAGGGTGGTGTTTGGCACAAACTCATTGAAACTGCGAGAGAAACTTTTAAGTGCGGGTCTTAGCTGACATTACGAGATGGCACCAGTACAGCTGGGAACCTTCGATGCAAGAACACCAAGCGGCTCACGTGAACTGGCGCAATGCGCAGACAAAAGCAACAGTTCCAAAGAGTGCTGAACAAAAACCGAATTACACAATTGAGAAGGCAGCAAAAAAATATGAAGCGTCTTATACATACAATCATATTCATAAGTGCAGCTACTGCGGAAACAAAGCACACGGTGGAAAAAGTGAATGTCCTGCTAAAGGAAGACAGTGTAAAAAAACCGTGCATGCAGTTTGTCACATCACAGATAAAAGGAAGACGAGCTGTTTATTGATGCAGTAAGGAACTAATCGATGAATGAAACCTCTTATCTTTACAACGATTGACAAACACGGAATGTAACTTGAACACATCCTACAAATACGAGCCTGATTGAAAGAAATAATGATAATCAAATCCTTGATGACAGCAACATTCAATAACACTCACAAAACAATTACTGTATATTGACAATCATGTTACGTTATTTTTAAAATGTTCCCTTTTCTTTTTCATAACTTCTACTTCTCCACTGCGGTACACGGGTATATATATATAAATGTATATATATACCCCGATCTACAATACATACTTTAGCATAGACAAGCCACACGCTGTGCGCAATTGTAGAGTCTTAGCCTCTAACGCCGACATTCGAGGTTCGATTCGAGAGGGGTGTACTGACTATGTACGTGCGCTACCTGATTCATTTTACCTTCGCATCTCCTTGGGTTTGGGACGTATGAAAAAATATTAGGTTAACGCAGAATCATGTTACGTTATTTTAAAATTTTCCCTTTCTTAGCACAAGCACAGCTGAGAAGCTTCGATGCATGTACTCCATAACGCGTTAAAAAATAACGCATTTAATCACACTTTCAATTCCAAGCAAACGGGAACTTTTGTCAATGCATGATTTCCTGGTACATCCATTACACTGATGCACACATCACAGCTACAAAAATGTTAGAGTCGGAATAAAGCGCGTTACTACGACTGATCATTTCGACTACCCGCGAAGCCTTGATAAAAGCATGGTTTTGTGCACACTGAAAAGCAAGCAAAATTAGATGCATTACAGAAAGCGGACTTTGTGGCTCTTACTGGGGATCATTGGACTTCCGTGACCGTTAGTAATTCTAAATACATCTAATTACAAAATGTTCAATGATCACACTGTTTTAGCCTAATGTACAAAATAATTTTGGCTAATGTTACTCAGAGTTTAAAGAGTAAGCTGGTCAAATTACCTTTTATGTTTCTGACTTATTTTTTTAAGAAGAAAACTGCACTTTATGTTGAAATTTTGGTTATTATTATTTAAAGACAATACTATTCTGAAAATGTACTTAAAGTACTTAAACTACCACTTTATTTTTAAGTCTGCCCAATTTTAACCAGGGATGATATTTTTGTTTCTGTTTTGAATTCAAATGCAGTTTAAAAGCTTTTTTTCAGAAATTAAAACAGCTTCAGTTTACAATATTCATGTCCATGTCTATTATTTGATTCTGTAAGCCCACTAAAACCGTTTTAAATTAAAAAAAAAAAATTTGCGATTTGGGGCAAATTTACGTGTCGATTACATACGATTAATCAAGATTAATTCTTACACAGCCTCTAATTAATTGGATTAATTTTTAATTAATGCTCCCCATGGGCTCACCACCTATGGGAGGGGCCAAGGAGGTTGGGTGCAGTGTGAGTTGGGTGGTGGCGAGGCGGGACCTTGGCGGTCTGATCCTCGGCTACAGAAACTGGCTCTTGGGGCGTGGAATGTCACCTCTCTGAAGGGAAGGAGCCTGAGCTAGTGCGCGAGGCGAGAGGTTCGGCTAGATATAGTCGGACTCACCTCGACGCACAGCTTGGACTCTGGAACCAATCTCCTTGAGAGGGGCTGGACTCTCTACCACTCTGGAGTTGCCCCGGTGAGGCGCCGAGCAGGTGTGGGCATACTTATTGCCCCGACTGGAGCCTGTGCATTGGGGTTTACCCGGTGGGCGAGAGGGTGGCCTCCCTCCGCCTTCGGGTGGGGAAGGGTCCTGACTGTTGTTTGTGCGTATCGCGAACAGCAGTTTGGAGTATCCACCCTTTTGGAGTCTCTGGAGGGTTGCTAGAGGGCATACCTTCTGGGGATTCCCTCGTTTTGCTGGGAGACTTCAATGCTCACGTGGGCAATGACAGTGAGACCTGGAAGGGCGTGATTGGGAGGAATGGCCCCGATCTGAACCTGGGCGGTGTTTTGTTATTGGACTTCTGTGCTCGTCACGGATTGTCCATAACGAACACCATGTTCAAGCATAAGGGTGTTCATATGTGCACTTGGCACCAGGACACCCTAGGCCTCAGGTCGATGATCGACTTTGTGGTCGTGTCGCCGGACTTGCGGCCATATGTCTTGGACACTCGGGTGAAGAGAGGCGGAGCTGTCAACTGATCACCACCTGGTGGTGAGTTGGCTTCGATGGTGGGGAAGATGCGGTCAGACCTGGTAGGCCCAAGCGTGTTGTGAGGGTCTGCTGGGAGCGGCTGGCAGAGTCCCCTGTCAGAAGTAGCTTCAACTCCCACCTCCGCAGAACTTCAACCCGTCCGAGGGAGGTGGGGACATTGAGTCGAATGGGCCATGTTCCGTGCCTCTATTGTTGAGGCGGCTGACGGAGCTGTGGCGCAAGGTGGTCGGTGCCTGTCGTGGCGGCAATCCCGAACCCGTTGGTGGACACGGCGGTGAGGGATGCCGTCAAGCTGAAGAAGGAGTCCTATAGGACTTTTTGTCCTGTGGGTCTCTGGAGGCAGCTGATAGGTACCGGCAGGCCAAGCGAACGGCCGGTTGTTGCTGAGGCAAAACTTCGGGCATGGGAGGAGTTTGAGAGGCCATGGAGAGCGACTTTCGACGGCCGAGGAGATTCTGGTCCACCGTCCGGCGTCTCAGGAGGGAAGCAGTGCAGTGTCAACACCGTATATGGTGGGGATGGTGCGCTGCTGACCTCACTTCGGGCGTGGGTGGGTGGGAGGAGTACTTGAAGACCTCCTCAATCCCACTAACATGCCTTCCAATGAGGAAGCAGAGCCTGGGGACTCTGAGGTGGGCTCTCCCATCTCTGGGACTGAAGTCACCGAGGTGGTCAAAAAACTCCTTGGTGGCAGGGCCCGGGGTGGATGAGATCGCCGGAGTTCCTTAAGGCTCTGGATGTTGTAGGACTGTCTTGGTTGACACGTCTCTGCAACATCGCATGGACATCGAGGACAGTGCCTCTGGATTGGCAGACGGGGTGGTGGTCCCCTCTTTAAAAGGGGACGGAGGGTGTGTTCCAACTATAGAGGGATCACACTCCTCAGCCTCCCTGGAAAAGTCTATTCGGGGTTCTGGAGAGGAGGGTCCGTCGGATAGTGAACCTCGGATTCAGGAGGAACAGTGTGGTTTTAGTCCTGGTGGCGGAACAGTGGACCAGCTCTTCACCCTTAGCAGAGTCCTGGAGGGTGCATGGGAGTTTGCCCGACCGGTCTACATGTGTTTTGTGGACTTGGAAAAGGCATTCGACCGTGTCCCTCGGGAATCCTGTGGGGGTGCTCGGGAGTATGGGGTACGGACCCCTGATAAGAGCTGTTCGGTCTCTGTACAACGGTGTCAGAGCTTGGTCCGCATTGCCGCAGTAAGTCGAGCCCGTTTCCAGTGAGAGTTGGACTCCGCCAGGGCTGCCCTTTGTCACCGATTCTGTTCATAACTTTTATGGACAGAATTTCTAAGCGCAACCAGGGTGTTGAAGGGGTCGGTTTGGTGGACTCAGGATTGGGTCACTGCTTTTGCAGATGATGTTGTCCTGTTTGCTTCATCAGGCCGTGATCTTCAGCTCTCTCTGGATCGGTTCGCAGCTGAGTGTGGCGGCTGGGATGAGAATCAGCACCTCCAAATCCGAGAGCATGGTCCTCAGCGGAAAAGGGTGGAGTGCCCTCTCAGGGTTGGGGAGAGATCCTGCCCCAAGTGGAGGAGTTCAAGTATCTCGGGGTCTTGTTCACGAGTGAGGGAAGAATGGGCGTGAGATCGACAGGCGGATCGGTGCGGCATCCGCAGTGATGGGCTCTGCATCGGTCTGTCGTGGTGAAAAGGAGCTGAGCCGTAAGGCAAAGCTCTCAATTTACCAGTCGATCTACGCTCCTACCCTCACCTATGGTCATGAGCTATGGGTAGTGACCAAAGAACGAGATCGCGAATACAAGCGGCTGAAATGAGTTTCCTCCGCAGGGTGTCTGGGCTTTCCCTTAAAGATAGGGTGAGAAGCTCAGTCATCCGGGAGGGCTCAGAGTAGAGCCGCTGCTCCTCCGCATCGAGAGGAGTCAGATGAGGTGGCTCGGGCATCTGATCAGGATGCCTCCTGGGCGCCTCCCTGGTGAGGTGTTCCGGCACGTCCAACGGGAGGAGGCCCGGGGAAGACCCAGGACACGCTGGAGGGACTATGTCTCCCGGCTGGCCTGGGAGCATGGGATTCTCCGGAAGAGCTGGAAGAAGTGGCGGGGAGAGGAAGTCTGGGCCTCTCTGCTTAAGCTGCTGCCCCGCGACCCGACCTCGGATAAGCGGAAGAGATGGATGGATGGATGGATTTTTTAATCGGAGTCCCACCTAATATATATATATGAAGATATATATATGTAGATTTGTATATATATGTGTATATACAGTATATATGTAGATATGTATATGTTGTATATACAGTATGTATATGTGTGTGTATATATACAGTATGTGTATATATGTATATATATATATATGTATGTGTGTATATGTATATATATATAACTGTATATATATATGTGTATAGATGTGTATATATATATATATTTATATATATGTTTATATGTATATATATGTTTATATATGTATCGATGAATGAAACCTCTTATCTTTACAACGATTGACAAACACGGAATGTAACTTGAACACATCCTACAAATACGAGCCTGATTGAAAGAAATAATGATAATCAAATCCTTGATGACAGCAACATTCAATAACACTCACAAAACAATTACTGTATATTGACAATCATGTTACGTTATTTTTAAAATGTTCCCTTTTCTTTTCATAACTTCTACTTCTCCACTGCGATACGGGTATATATATATAAATGTATATATATACCCGATCTACAATACATACTTTAGCATAGACAAGCCACGCTGTGGCAATTGTAGAGTCTTAAGCCTCTAACGCCGACATTGAGGTTCGATTCCGAGAGGGGTGTACTGACTATGTATGCGCTACCGATTCATTTTACCTTAGCATCTCCTTGGTTTGGGGCGTATGAAAAATATTAGGTTAACGCAGAATCATGTTACGCTATTTTAAAATTTTCCCTTTCTTAGCACAAGCACAGCTGAGAAGCTTCGATGCATGTACTCCATAACGCGTTAAAAATAACGATTTAATCACACTTTCAATTCCAAGCAAACGGGAACTTTTGTCAATGCATGATTTCCTGGTACATCCATTACACTGATGCACACATCACAGCTACAAAAATGTTAGAGTCGGAATAAAGCGTTCCTACGACTGATCATTTCGACTACCCGAGAAGCCTTGATAAAAGCATGGTTTTGTGCACACTGAAAAGCAAGCAAAATTAGATGCATTACAGAAAGCGGACTTTGTGGCTCTTACTGGGGATCATTGGACTTCCGTGACCGTTAGTAATTCTAAATACATCTAATTACAAAATGTTCAATGATCACACTGTTTTAGCCTAATGTACAAAATAATTTTGGCTAATGTTACTCAGAGTTTAAAGAGTAAGCTGGTCAAATTACCTTTTATGTTTCTGACTTATTTTTTTAAGAAGAAAACTGCACTTTATGTTGAAATTTTGGTTATTATTATTTAAAGACAATACTATTCTGAAAATGTACTTAAAGTACTTAAACTACCACTTTATTTTTAAGTCTGCCCAATTTTAACCAGGGATGATATTTTTGTTTCTGTTTTGAATTCAAATGCAGTTTAAAAGCTTTTTTTCAGAAATTAAAACAGCTTCAGTTTACAATATTCATGTCCATGTCTATTATTTGATTCTGTAAGCCCACTAAAACCGTTTTAAATTAAAAAAAACATTTGCGATTTGGGGCAAATTTACGTGTGATTACATACGATTAATCAAGATTAATTCTTACACAGCCTCTAATTAATTGGATTAATTTTTTTAATCGAGTCCCACCCCTAATATATATATATGTAGATATATATATGTAGATTTGTATATATATGTGTATATACAGTATATATGTAGATATGTATATGTTGTATATACAGTATGTATATATGTGTGTGTGTATATATACAGTATGTGTATATATGTATATGTATATATATGTATGTGTGTATATGTATATATATATATATATATATATATATATATGCCAGAAACACTCATGACAATGACAAAACAATTACATTGTCAATCATGTTACGTTATTATTAAAATGTTTCCTTTTCTTTTTACTTCTCCGCTGCCAATCGCAGGTATTTTGCTATATATATATATAATATAAATAGATAGATATGACAACAACACTCATATCAATGACAAAACAATTACATTAACAATCATCTTACGTTATTTTTAAAATGTTTGCTTTTCTTTTCATAACTTCTTTAAACACACTTCTCCGCCAAGCGGCTGGTATTCTGCTAGTCTACTAATAAAAGGCAAAGCCCTCACTCACTCACTCACTCACTCACTCATCACTAATTCTCCAACTTCCTGTGTAGGTAGAAGGCTGAAATTTGGCAGGCTTATTCCTTACAGCTTACTTACAAAAGTTAAGCAGGTTTCATTTCGAAATTCTACACGTAACGGTCATAATGGTCGATAATGTCTGCCATGTTGAACTTTCTTATTTATGGCCCCATCTTCACGAAATTTGGTAGGTGGCTTCCCTGCTCTAACCGAAACCGATGTGCATACTTATTTCGATGGTATGACACCGCCATATTGAACTTTCCAACGTCACTAATTCTACAACTTCCCATGTAGGTAGAAGGCTGAAATTTGACAGGCTCATTCCTTACAGCTTACTTACAAAAGTTAAGAGGATTCATTTTGAAATTCTACGCATAACGGTCATAACGGTCAACAACGTCCGCCATGTTGAACTTTCTTATTTATGGCCCCATCTTCACAAAATTTGGTAGGTGGCTTCCCTGTGCTAACCGAAACCAATGTACGTACTTATTTCGGTGGTATGACGCCACTGTCAGCCGCCATATTGAACTTTCCAACATCACTAATTCTCCAACTTCCCGTGTAGGTAGAAGGCTGAAATTTGGTAGGCCCATTCCTTACAGCTTACTTACAAAAGTTAAGCAGGTTTCATTTCGAAATTCTACGCATAACGGTCATAACGGTTGACAACATTCGCCATGTTGCACTTTCTTATTTATGGCCCCATCTTCATGAAATTTGGTAGGTGGCTTCCCTGCGCTAACCAAAACCGATGTACATACTTATTTCAGTAGTATGATGCCACTGTCGGCCGCCATATTGAACTTTTCAACAGTCTTTGTTACTTATGGGCCTATCTTTAAGAAATTTGGTACGCGGGTTCCCAACGCTAACTGATTCCTACTTATGTACATATATATGTCCGTAGCCTGCAGCTCGGTCACGGTGTGAGGTGGCGTTGGATCCCCCATCCCAACGCCTCCCACGTTTGTGGCTGCCTGCCTATATAAGGCCGTCCATCGCTCCAGTCTCTACATTCCCTTCCTTGCTATGCCACGGGATTCACGTCTCCCTGCTGATAACTACAGCCTTTTAATTTAATCCACGGCTTCTCCATTGTTTTATTGTTCATTTATTATGATTATAGTTATTGTGTAGGTATTTTAGACTTACTTTACATTATTCAGGTACCCATTTCCTTTATCATTCCAACCGTGACCCCATTAACATGTCTATCGAGGTGATCACCATCGATCAAATAACTGTCACTTACCGAGTGGTTTCCATGCCCGGAGATGGCACCTGCCTTTTACATTCTCTTTGTTACATATTGCACGGCCGTATCAGGCTCACTCTTTATAATCGGAGGAACATTGTGTCTTATGTATTGAATGACTGGGGCAGGTTCAAGGTGTGGACTGATGACGGTACAGGAGATAATTAGTGTTAGTTAGTAGTAACACAGGAGCACTAGAAGAGTGAAATGCTTAAGCCCTTCACCTATGGATCTGCATGTGAGTTGATGGCTGCCGCTGAATTGTTCGGTTGTCGCTTTCAAGTGTACCAAAATGGCCAAATATTTTATACCTTTCGACAACCGCCAATGCCTCTTAAACATCTTAGATTCACGGGTGACGATTTCAGTAGTGGACACTTTGATGTTTATGAATGTTTAAACTCTCAAAAGCTGGATGTGAAGTTATCGATGAAACCGGTTGTATACTTACAATGCTTGACAGATGCCGAATGTCTCTTCAACACAAGTCCTACAAATACTGTCGTAATTGAAACAAACCATGAAACTCAAACCGATTATGACAGCAGCAATCCAAGTTGTGAGATTTGAAACAAGATTACTTTTCATATGGCCAACTGTACGTTGCATGCTCAAGAGTAAGCTCAGCGCACAGCTTGGTCATATTACAACTGGAGGGCCGAACTCACAATGTGGTATACAAAGAGATCCATAACAAATAATTATTGTTATATTTTCCCTCAGTTTAAAAAGGTTTCATTTTCTTCTTAATACAAATTTTAAGGCAGTACTTTGCCGCTGCGAAGCGCGGGTATTTTGCTAGTATATATATATGCACCAACTTTCTGTTTTAGGAAAGTTCTTTTAAATATTTTCACTATACTTTTTCACTCAATTTTAAGTAATTTCACTACTTTACAGTTTCTTTGTAGGGTTTATGTGGCATTTTATAAAATTTTCAGTGGCAGCATATATTTGTATTATTTTTAAAAATTTCTTTCTATAATTAAAAAAAAAGCTATAGGAAAGTAGCAGGCATGATTCCAGTGTCTTAACTGGTTTGCCATTCTGCATCAACTAATGGAGGACAACCTTATAGTCAACAGTAAAAAGGTGCTGGAGAAGAAATAGATAATATGATCAATACTTCATTATTTTTACCATTTTCTGTTCTTAAGAAATAAACTTCATTGTAGTCAGTTTTTAGAGTCTTGTGATTAAGCAAAAGAGACGAATCCAGACTTATGAACAACAAGATAAATCTATGAATATTTCTGTGAAGGCCAAAACAAAAACATTGTATTAAATTAGAGGTCAAATTAAATAATGGTCACATTTACAGCAATAATTACGCTTTTGATCATTAGATTGGCTAAAATGAAAATCTGCAGGTATTGTAGCCATCAAGGACTGAGCTGGACAGTCCTGCTCTAGGTCTTTAACTGCAAGTGTCCCTGGTAAACGTACGATCCTGTAGCACTTTATGGTTCTTTAATATCTGAGTTCATGTTAGCATGACAGAGTACAGTATATTCTAACTGGTATAGAGTGTATTTACTGATTTGTTGTCTATATTTCTTCTTTGTATTAGGCTATTTATGGTAAACTAACACAACACATATAATATTAAATTATATGTTAATATTAGATTAATTTTGATTACTATTATGGCAAACCACTCAATTAACAAAAGCTAATGTTAAATGAAAGAAGTCCTCCAAATTGCATTTGTCTGACAGAAGAACTCATCAAAGATGCAAAGACCTATTCACAATAAATTTAGCAAAAAGTGTGGCAAGTGAATTTGCAAAGAACTGAGATTAACTTGTGCAGCTGGATGATTTCCAATCTCCAACACTAAGTGGACTTTGTACATATTCCCTGTAGTTGTGTAGGTTTTCTCTTGGTATTCCAGTCTCCTCCTGTGTGGGTATGAGCATACCCTCTGATGAACTGGCATCTTCGTCAAAGCTGGCTTCCACCTTCAACCAAATGCATTCTGTTTCCTTACCAAAAGTACAACAGTACAAAAGTTAATTCAAATTTAATTTATTGTATCTTCAGTGATAGATTGTTTTAATTTAAATATTAATCTATTGATATTTTAGGGACGCTATTTAATTTTTTGATTTGGCCATGTCAGGGTACTCCTCATGAAAGAGTATTTACTGAAGGGTTACACTTCTCTGTTCACTGTTGCTGGCAACAAAGGCTCACATTTTGGCAGTAACTTTATTGTCATTGGCCACAGCACCTTGTGTTTTTCCTAGGAGACATACACATTGCCAATCTTTGCACAAACCAAATGTTTCTTTCTGGAAACAATAGAATGAAAAAAATTATAAAATTGTAATGTGTGCAGTGATTGCTCAAGCTTCCCACTGCTTGATTCAGCCTTTCTGTATATATTTTCCTTATTTCAGAAAAAGAAGAAATAAAACATCTGCACACAATCTGTCCTTTCATTACTGATGTATTATTTGACATCCACTGGCAGAGTCTGCAGTCATTGATTAACCAAATCTGGATTTGTACATTAGAAACGTTTTTGAAGAATAAGGGGAAAATACTGATAGTTAAGTATTCAGATGATATGACGTTCCAGGTTCAGCCCATTCGATTATATAAAGGATTACAAAGTAGAAATTAAGCTCACAATAAACTCATGATTCTGGCAGCAGTGTTTTTGGAAATTAATTCACTGTGTGGATTAATAATTCATTGTTGGAAAGTTATAAAAGAATATTATGAAAATGGAAATTAGCAGAGCATGGTGTTATAAATTAGAGAACACATCATCAGAGTGTACAGGCAGATCTATTTTAGAGTATAAAAATATTTAATTATATCACTTTACAGGAAGATTTTCGTTTGTGTTTATGTGGGTTTTCAGGCATCTGGAATACGTTTAGGATAGTAAACTCAAATTAATGAAATAGAGTCCTGATAAAGTGATTCTTCATTCATGTTCAAAGGAACACAAAAGAGGAGGAGTAATATTCATTCCTCCATCTATTTTATAACCTGCTTATCCAGTTCATGGTCATGGAGAGTCAATGCCTGTTATGAAAGCAGTAACAGTATGGTGGCAACATCAAGTTGATTTAAGCCAGTCAACCTAATCTGCAGTTATTTTGCATGTGGAAGGAAAACTCTACTCCCCTGATAGGGATGTACATCAAGCAGAGCTAACCACTGCACCATGATGTTACAACAACTACTGTACAAATAATAATAATAAATAAATAAATGTTATAAAGTGAGTTACTGGGAACAAGGAATAAGACAGCTAAAATAGCATTGGGTTCATATTTGTGAACCTGTGGCATTATGTTGTTTATATTAAACTTTTTAATGCTTGCCTTGAGCAGTTTGTAGATTCGTAACCTTCAGTGGTAATGCTGTCACTTCTAAGAACACAAATAGCACACATACACCATTTGTTATACGCTTGTAAAACTGAAAGTTATGTATAGATAGGCATATTAGTAAGGAAAATATATTGAATAAATCATCACTGTTATTTTAATTTGAAAAATGGAATCCAATCTGATGCTTTCATGTACATTTTAATAATGGCAACTGTAAAAAACAAACATAAAAAAAATTCTAGTTTAATAGGAAGCTATAAGAAAGCAAACATACTAGGCTTGTGAAAAGCTTGCCTTTCCAAACTCCCTTACTGTCAAATTTAAATGCAAATGTTCAACAATCAAAAGCACTTTCAGGGAATCCTGCCAGTGCTGTCATCAAAATGCAATAAAACAGATGCTCAAGTATTATGCCTGGCTGCTTTTTTGATCCAGGTAGGAGATACACTTACTACAAATCAATGTATTGACTGAGAACATCATTAGCTTGGAAATGGCCACTTCTCCTTTTGGCTTATTATGATATGCACTTTTAATCTTTTCAAAGCATACTGTACTTTAGTAATGCTATTTAATAATAAACAATATGATTTTAATGTCACTTTCTGGAAGAGTTTTACATTTTTGTACATTGAGTAAATTTGGACATTGGGGTTTTTAAGATATTGTTGCTTTATATATTGGCAAAAAACAATCTGTTTTTTAAAGCCAATTTTCCCATGGCTGGCAGAAGAGAGTCATAGCATCTCCAAAAGTTCTGCATTCAAGGAAACAACAAACCCCGAAAGGGTCCCTCAGAGTACACTAATCCATACACTCAAAATCACTCATACCAGTGAAATATAAAGTCACCAATCACCTTTACATACTTCTTTGGGATAGATAGATAGATAGATAGATAGATAGATAGATAGATAGATAGATAGATAGATAGATAGATAGATAGATAGATAGATAGATAGATAGATAGATAGATAGATAGCAACAACAACATTTATTTATATAGCACATTTTCATACAAATAATGCAGCTCAAAGTGCTTTACATAATGCAGAAAGAGAAAAAAGACAAAATAAATAAGAAAATAGAATTAGGGAAAACTAATTAACATAGAATAAAAGTAAGGTCCAAAGGCCAAGGAGGACAAAAAAAAAAACAAAAAAAATCCAGATGGCTGGAAAAAAAAATAAAATCTGCAGGGGTTCCAAGGCCACGAGACCACCCAACCCCCTCTAGGCATTCTACCTACCATAAATTACCTCAATCAGTCCTCATTGTATTTAGGGTTCACATAGAAAAACCTGTTGATGACGGTCATGTGGACTTCTGGCCTTTAATCCATCAATGTAGGGATGGCACGGTGCTTTGATCAGGTGGTGGTGGCACAAATCACCACCACAGAAAACCAGAAAAAGAACAGCAGACAAAGTAGAGGTTAGTACGGATAACGGAGCCACCAGGAATGATGTTGATAATTAAATGCTTATACAGAGTATCAGGATTCAACTAAAATGAAGCTATGAGAAAGCTATGTTAAAATAATTAGTTTTTAGCAGTGTTCCACCATATTAACCTGTTGAATTTCTATTAGTAAGCTATTCCAGATTTTAGGTGCATAACAGGAGAAGGCTGCCTCACCAGTTCTTTTATGTTTAGCTCTCGGAATTATAAGCAGACACTCGTTTGAAGATCTAAGGTTACGATTTGGAGTGTAAGGTGGAAGACATTCTGAAATATAAGATTATTTAAGGCTTTGTAAACTATAAGCAGTATTTTAAAATCAATTATAAATGGCACAGGTAACCAATGTAGTGACATCAGAACTGGAGAGATGTGCTCGTATTTTCTTTTCCTAGCAGCTGCATTCAATATAGATTAAAATTTATTTGTCCCAGGAGGAAATTTGGCTTTTTATGTAAGCTCTTTAAAAAATAAATGCATAAATAGATAGATAGGAAAGTAAATAAATAAATACATACACACATTTTGACCTGAATACACACTGTAATAACTAGAAAGCAAGAAAATCCAAAACTAAGAAAAGTTCTGACTTGGCTGTCACAGTCAAAGTGAGGCATTATAAAGACATACTGCTGTTGGTATAATGGTGTCCCAGTAGCGTTTCTCAACACACTTCTGCTTAATAATTTGTTGGCTGAAAGTACTCAGTGTTACTGTGTCATGGAGAGGATGTGCAGCGTTGCTTATAATTGCACTCAGTTTTGTTTTAATTCTTTCCTTCGCTATGATCTCCAAGAAGTCCAGAGTGCATCCTATACCTGAATGTGCCCTTTTAATTAGCTTGATTCAGTAGGCCTGATGTAGCCAGCCCAGCACACCACAGTGTGAAAATTGTACTGGCCATCAGAGAGTTATAGATGATGTCAAGGATGTCACTTCACACAATAAAGGAATGCAGTCTCATAAGGAAAAAAAAGCTTGCTCTGCCCTTTCTTTTATAGTCCCTCTGTGTTCTGAGACTAGTTCAACCTGCCATTAATGTGGACCCCAAGTACTTGTAAGAGTGGACCTCCTCCACTTCCACTCCTTGAATTGTGACAGGACATAGATGGTCTTTGGTGCAGCGAAAGTCAATAACCAGTTCCTTGGTTTTGCTTATATTAAGATGCAGACAATTCTGTTTGCACCAAGAAACAAACCTTTCTACCTGACTCCTATACTCGCTCATCCCTTTTGTCAATATTCCTCATCAGAGCAGAATCATCTGAGAATTTCTGCAAGTGACATGACATGGTGGTATATTTATAGTCAGATGTGTATAGAGTTGAGAGAAAAGAACACAGGACTGTTTCTTGTGCTCCTGTCTTGAGTCCAACAGATAGTCTATTATGCAGGACACCATAGGCTTATCCACCTAACACACCTTTTTCCAGCTTTGTCTGGGTGAGAATAAGCCTTATGGAGCAGATAGATAATTGCATCCCCTCACTCCAGTCTTTATTCAATAGGTAAACAGCAGTGGATCCAGGTAGTCTACCACAAGAGGACTCATTTATTCCAGGAATAGTCTCTCAAAGGTCTTCATGATGTGAGACGTACAGTAAGTATCTCTGGTCTGTACCCATTAGATAAAGAGGTGCCGGCCTTCTTTGGAATAGGAACAATGCAGGATGATTATCACAGCAGTGATACTTTCTGAAACCTTATGGACACACTGAACAGATGGCAGAGGACACCACCAAGTTGGTCAGCACAAGCCTTAAGAGCCCGATGACTGACTCCATCTGGTCCAACAGTTTTTCCTCTGTGTAGCTTCCTCATTTGTCTCAATACTTGGTCTTCAGTTATAAACAGTCCACACTGGTGGTCAGAGGTGGACTTGTCACTGGCCATTCATGTTCATGTGGTAGAAGTTGTTGATGTAGTAGGGAAAGTGTGGGAGACTGGTCATTGGAAGAAGTAGCAGTGGAAGAGGAAATTTATTAAAATATTGGTTCAGAGCATTAGTTTTATCCACATCCCCTTCTAGCACCTAAGCCCTGAAGTTGTTTGCATTCTGTAATTATACCCAGTCCATTCCAGACATCCTTCGTGTCATTCTAAGTGAGTTTGTCTCTCAAAGGACTTCATGATGTGATTATTGTCATTCAGGAGTCTTTTCAGCTCCTTAGTAATTCAGGGTCTGTCATTTGGAAAGCAGAGTTCTGTCTTTGTGGAATGTGGATGTGAAAGGAAATCAAGACTCTATAGAAAAAAAACAAGAAATATGTACTAACTCTAAATCACAACTGAATTCAGTCCCAGCATTCTCTAGCTGATGGGCAACAGGCCTAACCATTTAACTACTGCTCCAAACTTAGTTATACATTTTTCTGTAAACTTGTTTTTTTGCCAAAATATAGCAAACAGCAAGTTTCAAATACATGTCCCATTTATCATTTTATGTGATTACAAGATTTTTTGCTTTTGCTAAATCTTCTTGTAATACCCCATATTTTGGAACTCTAGCATAAACTAAATCTGGGCATCTTGCAGATCATGACTGAAAGTAAACCTATGTGAGCGACAGACAAGAATACAAGGCTCAAAAACAGCTGTTATTTTATTGCAGTAACTGCCAAAAACAAAAGTTTTGGAGTGCTTGATCATTTTGTATCCCTGAAGTGTTTCCTTGACCAATTCCCTCAGAAGCTCATTAGAGTTCTCCAATTAGAGGTCATGTTGTGACACTCTTCATGCGATGTGCTAATTTCTCAGATGAGGAAATCCCTATACTGTGCATTCAGTCTTGCCTGGGAGCCTTCTAAACCTCCTCTGGCCCCTGCTCTTTGCCGGCAACTATTTACACAGAAACGCTCCCTCACCTGTAGTGATAGACAACTGCAGGAATGTCGGTCCCTTTTATACCGAAGACATTCTTGTAGGCCTTAAAGTACCATGCACAATCTGGGTGTACCTCTGCAGAACCATGTCCTTATGTCACAACAGAGCCATTTACAATGGAGTAATACTCCACAGCATCCAATTCAAACTCCCTCTTAAAAGCCTTGTTACTATTTACAGTATTTCACATGCTATACATTGTAATAAACCTGAAAACTATGCTGATTACTAAAGGTTTCTACCCAGTGTTTATAAGTCCTCAAAAATCACAGTATTAACACTGGGACATTAGAGGATTCTTCGGTTCTTCAGCTCTCTTTTGCACTGCATGAAAAGAGGTGTATCTGTACTAGGAAACTCCTGTATACACCACTGATTTTCGGAAAGTATCTACAAGTACCACTGAGCGTATACATCAAATTCCAAAAACCTAGGATACTTCCAGACTGATACCAATTCTGATGTATCTTGCTGAGGGATTCTTCCATGGTACAGCCATTTGTTGCCATGGCAAATAATCCACTCAAGGCTCTTTCAAGGAGACATTCACACCTCAAGAACCATTTGCATTTTAAACCTCTGCATAACTCTGCTGTTCTACATTGGTCTTTTATCTCAACATTGATTGGTTTTATTTAGCCCAACCCAAGCCCTCATAGCTTAGTGATTTGATTGGTTATTGGGCAGGTATGTAGACGGACCATATACACTCCCCACCCCACCCCCCACTGTACTATACATCCCCCCACGCTTAAAAATGAGAATAAAATTGATTCAGAAATGGTTTTATTAAAATAAAACCAAACACTAATAAATATACAATGTAAGAATAAGAAAAAACTGAAAATATGTAGAAAAAATGTGCAAATATGACGGTGCAAGTAAATTAAAAGCAATGAAACAAATTGAAATAAACACATGCACCAGTCTTTATTAAAGTTCCAAAAATGAATCTTCTTCTGGCCCGATTCCATCAGCTCTTACACGCTGACGGTGTGTAAGAGCATAGCGCATATCCGCCTCCAATCTGGACTGTAGGTGCTGGCAAAGCTCAGACAATTGTGGGCTCCTGTGAGGTGGAAACCTCACAACCCACACCGGTCTTCCATCAACAAGGGCATCCTCTTCATTGGACATCAGGTCCAGAATTGCAGTCTGCCACAGTTCTCTCTCTGCATCTGTTTGGATAACTCTAGACCTGGACTCCAGCAACTGCAAAACACACCATATGTTAACCCCTAAAAACACACAGAGATGTACCAAACTTTATATATATATATATATATAAATATATATATATATATATATATATATATATATATATATATATATATATATATATATATATATATATATATATAAACTTATATATATATATATATATAAACTGCTCAAAAAATTAAAGGAACACTTTGAAAACATATCAGATCTCAATGGGAAAAAGAAATCCTCCTGGATATCTATACTGATATAGACTGGGTAATGTGTTAGGAACAAAAGGATGCCACATCGTTTGATGGAAATGAAAATGATCAACCTACAGAGCCCTGAATTCAAAGATGCCCCAAAAATCAAAGTTAAAAAATTATGTGGCAGGCTAGTCCATTTTGCCAAAATTTAATTGCAGCAACTCAAAATTGTACGCAGTAGTTTGTATGGCCCCTGTGTTCTTGTATACATGCCTGACAACATCGGTGCATGCTCCTAATGAGACGACAGCTGGTGTTGTGGGAGATCTCCTCCCAGATCTCGACCAGGGCATCACTGAGCTCCTGGACAGTCTGAGGTGCAACCTGGTGGCATTGGATGGACCAAAACATAATGTCCCAAAGGTGTTCTATTGGATTTAGGTCAGGAAAGTGTGGAGGCCAGTCAATGGTATCAATTCCTTCATCCTCCAGGAACTGCCTGCATACTCTCACCACATGAGGCCAGGAATTGTCGTGCACCAGGAGCCACTGCACCAGCATAGGGTCTGACACGGAGTCCAAGGATTTCATCCTGATACCTAATGACAGCCAAGGTGCCTTTGTCAAGCCTGTAGCGGTCTGTGTGACCCTCCATGGATATGCCTCCCCAGACAATCATTAACCCACCACCAAAGTGCTCATGCTGAATGATGTTACAGGCAGCATAATGTTCTCCATGGCTTCTCCAGACCCTTTCACTTCTGTCACGTGCTCAGGGTGAACCTGCTCTCATCTGTAAAAAGCACAGGGCACCAGTGGTGCATCTGCCAATTCTGGTATTCTATGGTGAATGCCAATCGAGCTGCATGCTGCTGGGCAGTGAGCTCAGGGCCCATTAGAGGACATGGGGCCCTTGGGTCACCCTCATGAAGTCTTTCTGGTTGTTTGGTCAGAGACATTCACACCAGTGGCCTGTTGGAGGTCATTTTGTAGGGCTCTGACAGTGCTCATCTTGTTCTGCTTTTCCCAAAGGAGCAGATACCGGTCCTGCTAATGGGTTATGAACCTTCTATGGCCCCGTCTAGCTCTTCTACAGTAACTGCTTGTCTCCTGGAATCTCCTCCCTGCCCTTGAGACTGTCCTAGAAGACACAGCAAACCTGGCAATGGTACATATTGATGTGCCATTCTGGAGAAGTTGGACTACCTGTGCAACGTCTGTAGGGTCCAGGTATCACCTCATGGTACCAGTAGTGACACTGACTGTAGCCAAATGTGAAACTAGTGAAAAACAGTCAGAAAAGATGAGGAGGGAAAAATGTCAGTGGCCTCCACCTGTTAAACCATTCCTGTTTTGGGGGTCATCTCATTGTTGCCCCTCTACTGCACCTGTTGTTAATTTCATTAACACCAAAGCAGCTGAAACTGATTAACAACCTCCTCTGCTACTTAACTGACCAGATCAGTATCCCAGAAATTTCATTGACTTGATGCTATACTCTCATTAAAAAGTGTTTCTTTAATTTTTTTGAGCAGTATATATATATGTATATTAATTTGTACACTCACTCGTCTTTTCCTTTGTCGGTTTTTAGCCCCTTAACAGAGTCTCTTAGCTGGGACTTTCCTGGCTGAGACAAACAGTATTTCCTCCGCAATGTCTCATAGTAAGTCCTACAGCATATAAAAAAATAATTCATATAAGTGACAAAACCAATTCAAATTATTAGAGGGCAACAATAAAGGGGACATGAACATAATTATAATAACAATTCCCTTTATATACAAATATTAAGTGTATAAATTACCCTTTATACAGTCAGGGTCTGCATCTGCAAAAGTCGTCTTCAATTCCTCCAGCAGATATGTCATTACTGCCTGGTTATGAGGTGAATTTATTCTGTGTGGAAAGAGAGTAGTGTCATTAATTACATTTAAAATGATTACATAAAACCCCATACATAGCATATAAAAAAAAAAACACTGCTTACCCAGTTTGTGGATCATATTTATGCGGGCTGCTTTCCGAATTATGGAGGTACCTTACAGCTTCCTGTAACATTGAATTAAAAACGCTTTAGTAGATACACGCATACATGCATGGGAAACAAAGCATTTTCAAACAACATCGTATAATTCGGACGTGACAAACTGTTAAATAAGCTAGACGCAAGGAACAAAAGTAGATGTGTAGCCAAGCGCTAACTTAGGCTAACTTGGCGACGTATACTTTTCTACTATATTGTCAACTTACCGCAATACCCACGTTATGCGCCCTCTTGATTCTTTTAAGCGCATGGCTTGACTCTTCCTGCGGTCTTTGCTCGCCGAACTTGCGCTCAAGCGCATCAAGATGCTGGATAGCCTCTTCGGGAAGAGCAGTATGCAGCCTGCTGCTAATCCCCCCACCCGGATATGATAACAAAGACAACACCTCAACTTGATAGTCATTAACATATGAAAGGCTCTTACACCTCACAGCCATCACACCTCATTGCTAGCTGTGAGGATTCCTTGAAACTTCCACCGATTCCTGTAAACATCCACATACGTAAGGTATCTGGTTGTTTCACAAAATTTCCTTTTGCATGGTACCTTTCCAAGCACTCTACCTCATACATCTGGCAGACGTAGAGTTTAGCGGAGATTTCCCATACCATATTTGTCTGGATACAGCTCTTTTCATGCAGTGTTGGATTTGTGATTTCTATAAGGTGCTGCATTTAGAAAAATTAAGATTTTTTTCAGATCGTAGACTGGTGTGTTTGCTTTGGTTTGCTTTTTTATTGGATGCATTTTTGAAATTTTATATTTATTTTTTTAGTATTTAGTTGTTAATAAAATCTTCAAATATTAAGCTTTTTCGTTAATGTACTCCTGATGTTTTTCATGGTTTTCCTCACTTCCTTTCTGGGTTTTTGAATCATTTTGTTTTTTAACCAATGATATGTAAGCATTAATTGGCACTGTTATGTAAATTCAGTTATCAATAAGTATTAGTTTCTGCTTTTATTCTGTAATCATTCTGTAATGGACTATAATGAAGAATTCTCCCTCTTCAGCATGGCGCTGCAGAGAATAAATGACACAATGTACATCTTTTCTCCTGTCTATTGCCGACTCAAAGGATTAATTAATATGTTTGTTTTCTACCACAACCGAAACAAAACTTTAAAACATGTTTTAAAGCTGTTTCTGGAATATTTTATGAATAGTAACTGTTATTTTCTATATTGAACACTGAACAGTGTCATCTCCAGACAGAGGAGTAGCTTCAGTGACAGACTTTTGTCACTGTCCTGTTCCACTGACAGACTAAAGAGATCGTTCCTCCCCCACACTATGCAACTCTTCATTTCCACTCGGGGGAGTAAATGCGAACATTAATTTTATTTTAATTCTTTTCATTTTTATTACTATTTAATTTAATATTGTTTCTTTGTATCAGTATACTGCTGCTGGATTATGTGAATTTCCCCTTGGGATTAATAAAGTATCTATCTATCTATCTATCTATCTATCTATCTATCTATCTATCTATCTATCTATCTATCTATCTATCTATCTATCTATCTATCTATCTATCTATCTATTCCTTGTCAAGAACAGACTTGAGAGTGAAGATAATGCCCATGGTCTTGAATGTACCATTTCTTTTAGTCCTTGGTCTCAGTGAGATGTCCAGAAGAAAGAACAACATAATATTTAGCACAAGAGGAAAAATCTGACCAAAAAACGGAGGCTTTTGATCTCTAAATAAATTAACCACCATTGATTAAAAAGTTTACCTACTTAGAAAATTATTAGGTCAATGAGAACAAAAAACTGAAGACGGTCACTATGGTCTTTGTGGTCAGGAAAGCATTTGCAATGGAACCTTCAGCATAGAGTTGTAATGTTGTGAATGATGGCAAGTTGTGTGCATTTTGAAATGCAGGTAACCTTATGAAGGAAAGTTATGGTTGTGTTGTTAAACATGTTCAAAAGATTACAGGAACTGGAGCTATGTGGAAGAAAACATTTTTGGTGGTTCTTATACCTTTAATTTCAATTGAGGAAATACTTGGACCACAAAAAAGATTTTTAGGTGATGGTATGGGTTAAGTGGCTGCTTTATAGTTTTATGCATGGTCTATAGAAAATTAGGAAAGGGATTTTACTTAAAGATTGTCTGTGAAGTCTCACAGTATGACTTGCTTTTATTTTTCTGTTTCCTTTAATATGATTTGTTTCAGCTGCTATGTCGCCTAAGCTATATCATTCAACTAAGAATTCTCAAGTAGAGTTTCATGTATTATTCCGATCTATATATTACAAAAAAAGACAGAACAGTACTAAAAAGCAATTTGTTTCTCTTGGGTCCCTTTTCTTTTCAGAGTCCCATACCTGAGAAAGCTGTGGAAACTCAGATAAGGATACTTTTATTTAGAATTCTAACATGGAGGCACACTTCTTTGTGATTCCATGAGTGATTTGAACAACCGGAAGAATGTTCAACCCTTTACACTTTAAACTGTCTGAGTTAATGGAGATGTTACAAATAGTTAGTGTGTGATTGTTCATGGCAAACAATTCTGTGCTTTTGACATTTTGATTAGATGTTTGGGTTCTGATTTTTGTTTTGATGATTGAGTACTACTGACTTCTTGGATTCATACTCGATTTTTGGTTTACATATTGCCTTCTGGTCCTTCCTAAAATGCGCTGCTTCTGCTCCAGTCTGATGGAATACACTGATTCTTCTAGTGATTAGAAACCTAAATACGTTTTGGGCAAGCATAAAAATCTTATAGCTCCTTCTGCGTGGCGTAAATGATTTTCTGACTGTAGATGATACAAATCCACCCTTGTTATCTTTAGGTATGGCTATCCACTGACATTCTGCACCTTTATATCCCTCCACAAGCCTTGCATGAGTGCCAAAGAATCTGAGGATCTAATATGCACTATATTAGTATAATGATATATTGTTTGGCCTTGCTTGCTCTGCAAGTATTTCCTTTAATTTCTTATCATCCTCCTGAAACCAGTTACTTCTTTTTTCTTAAATCCTCCAAGTAGTCCACAATATGGTTTTTCTATAATAAAATGCATAAATTAACATGGATATGGACCAGATTTCCTACCTGTAACTGACCTGTCTCAGTCATATTGTGTTCTTTTCGCGTGTTTCCCTGTTAATTTTGTTGGTTGTATTTAGAGGCCTGCGGTGGGCTGGCGCCCTGCCCGGGGTTTGTTTCCTGCCTTGCGTGCTGTGTTGGCTGGGATTGGCTCCAGCAGAACCCTGTGACCCTGTAGTTAGGATATAGCAGGTTGGATAATGGATGGATGGATGGATGTGATTAAAGGCGTACCTTGCGGAGGATGGTGCTCAAATGCCCTAAATTTCCTTTGTTTCTTGTTGCCTGGCAGGGATTTGTTTGACTTTAATTTTCTGATAATTTTTCAATTGTTAGAATTTATTATTCATCAGATATTTTTCTCTTCACAATAGTTGTTTATGATTACTATTCTGGAATCTGTTTATGAAGAACTTACCTGTCTGTATTGTGACCATACCATCTACTACAAAAGACTACATCTTTGTTTAACAAATAAATCAAAAGCATCAAAGAGAAGTAATCCTCACTGTGTACTTAGTAACCCTACAGTAATATTTTAATGGATGCTTAGCTAACACATTCATCTGTTGGTGAATTTTCCAAATTAGAAATTCATAATTTCCAGGCACAGTAGCTTCAACTTTTCTGCAACTGGCTCTTAGTTACTAGTTAATTTTTTTGGCTAGTTTTAAAGTTTGTTAAATCATGTGACCTTACTTAGAAAATTGCTGCAAGGCCTGACCAGACAAGATTGTGTTATAGTCTGTATGATGAGATAACAAAGCTGTTGTTACAGTACCTCTGACCCATATTCTGTGTCCTGGATGTCTGCCCAGAAATGGTAATGGTTAGTCACAACATCAGTACGGAACATTAAACAGTGACCAAAGGCACCTTGAAAGATTCAATGCATGCTGATCTTGAAAACTAGAACATGATTTATAAAATCACACTTTTATTAGCATGTCCATGGGCAAGAGTATATGCTGGTTGCATACCTTCTTTTTGTCTGCTCATTTTTATTTGGTGATAATTTGTAATAGTTACAGAATGGCTTTGTCAACCTTTACTTTTTTTCCTTTTTATTATTATGATATACAAAAATTATTAAACCAGTTATTTTTGGGATTTCAAATTTCCTCTTCAGTTGAACTGAAAAATGTAGAATTAATAATACAGGTCTGAACCACATACAGTTTTAATTTAAAAACTGTTCTATAATGATTTACACAGATGGGTAGTGAACTACTGTAGATTGCACAATGAAAGCCATGCATTATTGCATAAAGTTTCAATTCCATTTGACGATATTCCAAAAGTGAGGTTTAAATCAAATTCAGTGCTTGATAAGTGCTGATCTCCATAATCAACTAAAAAAATCTTCTAGAATCTGTCCTTGAATTGGGAACAGCGTGAAACTGTTCTTTAAAGCATATTTTACCTAGCAGTTTACTTCTCACTGGGCTCATGCATAAAGGCTACACAACACTTTCTTGGCTTTCTAAGAGAAATGAATTGCAAACAAAGTTTTATAATAGATTGTTGTTCTTCCACAGCCATGAAACGTGTTTTGCCAAAATAATTCAAAAGTGCAGGTAAGCTCTATTATTTCTTCTTTACTTGTTCAAAAGGTTGCTAGTGCTGTTCATCACCATCATTCTTTATATCAACTTTTCTGCTTACTGAACACAATTGCACTCTCTTTACATCACAACCCACTGAAACATTCCATCTCATATTTTATCCTTTGCCCACTATTACAAAATGTGACACATACGTTATGCAGATAACATGAAAGCTGTCATAGAAAATTGCTGTAAAACAGCAGCTCTGCTTGTGGACAACAAGTGGAAACAGATCTGGTCAATTTAATGTAGACCCAGGTAGCCTGTTAGATTAATGGCATAACGTGACATTTTCAAACCTACTTAATTCAACCAGTTGTCACAGGGGGAAAGATCTGGCACAACATATCCTGAATGGAGTACTAGTCCATCATACATTTACTCAAGTCTATTCACTTAGCAGATCCTTTTATCGATTTACAAAAGTGGTCAAACAATTGAGTAACTTCAGTCTGTGGACTATTTTAAAACAAGTGTTACAGAACAAGTGTTCAAAATGCATCACCACAATTGAAGAGCTCTCCAGTGTGTGCTGGGAATATTTGTCAGAGGCCCCCGTCTGGAGATCTTCAGCATAAACCTGTGCACAAACTTTGGTTGAATTCCGTAATGTCATTGGTGCCTGTTGTGGTGGCAGTCCTTGAACCCGGTGGTGGACACCAGTGGAAAAGGGAGGCGTCAGGTAGAAGAAGAAGGCCTTTCAAGTTTTTAGAGCTTGTGGAACACTGGAGACAGCAGACAGGTATCGACAGTCGGAACAGAGTGTGATGGCACTTATGGAAGGAAAAACTCACGTGAGGGAGGAGTATGAGGATGTCATGGAAAATGACTTTAGGTCAGCTTCGAAGTGATTCTGACAAAGTGTCAGGTGATTCAGGAGGGAGAAGCAGTGCTGCTGACCTCACATGGGGATATGGTTAGGCTGAGGAGGGAGCACTTTGAGAACCTCCTAAATCCCACTGACATGCCTTCCTTTGGGGAAGAAGAGTCAGGGAATTGTAATGGTAACTCAGCCAAGCTGAGATTCCTGTGGGTATTAAAAAAACTCTTAAGAAATTTGGATGTGGTAGGTAAACATGCCTCTTTAAAATTGCCTGGAGGTCATGGAAGGTGCCTTTAAATTTGGAAATTGGAGTGCTGGTCCAATCTTTAAGAAAGAGGGCTCACAATCCTCAGACTCCCTGGGAAGGCCTGTGCCTAGGTTCTGGAAAGGAGGATTTGGCTGTTGGTCAAACCTTGGATTCAGTAGAAACAATTAGGAGTTCATCTCAGATGTACCCTCATAAGAATTCTGGAGGATTCATGACAATATGCCCAACTAGTCCACACATATTTTGTGTGCTGAGAAAAGGCAAACGACTGCATCTCTCAGCGTATCCTAGGGGTGGTGCTTTTGGAGAATGGGTTAATTGGCCTGTTGCAGGCTATTTGAAAGCTTAATACTCACTGTCAGACTTAATCCTAGTGGGTATGTGTCACCAATTCTTTTCATAATTTTTATGTGGAGAATTCATAGGCACACCCAAGGAATATAATCCTGCTGTCTTTATCAGTGTGTGACCTCAGACAAGCACTGGGGCAGCTTGCAGTCGAGTGTAAAGTGTCTGGGATGAGGTTCAGCACCTTCAAGTGTGAGGTCATAATCTTCATTTGGAAAAGGGTTGAAGTGTCCTCTACATGTTAGAGATGAGGTGCTGCCTCAGGTGGAGTAGTTTAAGTATCTTGGGGTCTTATTTACAAGTGAGGGAAGGAATGAGTGAAAGATCGACATGCGGGTTGGAGCAGAGTCAAAAGTCATATAGACGTTGCAGTGGACAGTTGTGGTGAAGAGAGGGTTGAGCTGAAAGTCAAGCTGTCAGTTTACCAGTCAATCTAAGCTTCTGCCTTCACCTATGGCTATGAGCTTTGGTCAGTGACTGAAAGAAATTGATCACTGATATAGGCGGCAGAAATGAGCTTCCTTCTCAGGGTGTCTATGCTCCACCTTAGAGATATTGTTAGGAGCGCAGACATTCGCAAGTAGGTCAAAGTAAAGCTGCTACTTCTCTGCATTGAAAGGAGCTTTTTGAGGTGGTCCAGGCATCTAATTAGGATATCTCCTGGATGTCTCCATGGGAAGGTATTTTGGGCATGTCCAATCAGGTGGAGACCTGAGGGCAGACTCAGGATGCACTGGAGAGATTATATCTCTCAGCTGGCCTGGGAATATCTCAGCTCTCCTCGGAGGAGTTGAAGGAGTTGGCAGGGGAAATGGACATTTGGGCATCTTAGCACAGACTGTTGCCCCTGAGACCTAGACCCGGATAAGCAGCAGAAGTTGGATAGATAGATGTAAAGAGATGTAAAGATGAAAGAGATGAAAATGGATAAATAGATGTAAAGAAAGATGTAAAGAGCTCCAAACCAAACAAAGCAACATAAGACTAGTTTTTCTTATCTTAGCTATTAAGACCCTCACTTCAGATGGAGATGAGCAGCTTATTCCACCAGCTTGGAGCCCCACATAACAAGTGTCTGGATTAAGATGTGATGCCACACAGATACCTCCATATATATGAATGCTGATCCATTCACTACTCCGTAAGCCAACATCAAGAATTTGAACTGTATGCATGCTTCTACTGGGAGAAAATGGAGTAACCCAAAAAGAGGAGTGACATGTGCCCCTCTTGACTTGTGGAATACAAAATGTGCAACTGCATTTTGAATCATCTGCAGTGGATTGGTAGTGTATGCGGATATTCCTGCATTTAAGGAGTTATAGTAGTCCAGACATGACAGGAAAAATACCTGGACCAGACATTCTGCTGCACACTCTGTCAGATATGGAGTGATTTTGCAGATGTTATACAGAGAGAGAGAGACAGTTGCAACATGATCAGTGAGGTATAGCTGCTCATCTGTCTTCACCCTAAGCTTGAATACACAGATTGGCTGGGATAACGAGTAGCTCTATCTTCATAAGGTTGTGCTTGAGAAAGCTGAGAACTCTGTGAGACAAGCTAATACAGTTTTGTCCACTGGAGGAATGGCAGGTACAGCTGAGTCCCACTGATATAAGAATCCATGGGTCTGGATTATAGGACCTAATTAAGTGGTAAGAGAAGAGAAGAGGACTCATCACCAATTTCTGGGCCATTGCTGTTCTGATTCACATCATAGAGCCCACTCATCCACATACTCGGTCAGGGAAAATGTAGAAAAACCAGTACATCTAAAATACATTTGTTTGGTACATGGAAGGAAAACGAGAGCTCCTAAAGAAAAAGCAATACATACCTGGGATGAAAATGCATACTGGATAAAGAGAGTGAAAATAAACAAGAGTGAAATGGCAGGTTATTGATAAACTAAAAATTAGCTCACAGTGAGTGAGTCACTGTATGAAAAGGTGAGTGCACTCTTTTAGCTGGTTTCTCAATCTGAGTTGCTGCCTGCTTTCCATTTAGTGCTGCTGGGTTATGGTTCCAGTTCCCTGAGCGAATGCTTAGTGAAGAAAGTGCAGTAAAACCTTGATGGTCTGTCACTCAATTAACTGTCAATCTCAATTAACCGTCAGAGCAAAAAAAAAATAAAAAATTGCGCATGCCAGCATCTACCTGTTACTACTGCCACATTAAACGCTGCAAGCATGTACATTGGAACTACTCTCCCTTTTGCCAGCACGTAGTGTTTTTCCCCAGCACCACGTGTAATGCCACATTTTGAAATCACAGTGTCCTTCAGCTTTAATAGTGTTTTGTAGCTTTTCTCTTTTGTTACAATTAGACTACAGTCTTGGCCAAAAGTTTGGGAATGAAACAAGTATTGGTTTTCACAAAGTTTGCTGCTTCATTGTTTTTAGATCTTTTTGTCAGATGTTTCTATGGTGTACTGAAGTGTAATTGCAAACATTTTTATTGACAATTACTTTACCTTTATGCACACAGTCAACATTTGCAGTGTTGGCCCTTCTTTTTCAAGACCTCTGCAATTTGCCGCTGTAGAAGCCCTGATTAAAGGCAAGATATACTTCTAATACAATCCTTCATAGAGTGCCATGGTGGTTGATTATGTAGGATTTAGCAATAGTTGCATCAGCCACAATTAGACAATTTTCAGTGGTCTTGTTACTTATCAGTGAAGTTACTTGTAGCTACAGTAAATATGATAACATAAGGATGAAAAGATTCCAAGCACTTATTTCATACATTCTCACAAGCATAGACACACAAGTTAGCCAATCCAGGATGTAAAGTCTTTTCACACGTCAGATGGAAGGTTCACAAATGTTCTTGAGGATCAAGCTCTGCCCATGTTCAAGGCTGGCCCCATTTTAACTTCCTGTTTGGCACGCTCTTAAACAGCATCCAAGCATAAGGAGGCAGAATTTCCTTTGCTAGGCCGTAAGAGACATCAGTAGTCCTCCAAAATGTTCTGGGTTAAAAGAGGGAAAGGGAAACAACTATCATGTCACACTCCAACCCTTGCCTGCCTCGTGTACTTGAACAGAGCCTGTGAAGCAATCATTGATCAAGCAAGGCTTGAAGAGCAAAGTGAAAAATCAAGTTCATACAGCATTCATCGCAGCACATCTGAATATCCTGTAGGTGTAGCAGATTGCAGCTTGCTTTTAAATATAGTGCATGCACATTCAAAATGATGATTATACACTCCACAACATTATGATTATTTATGATTCTGAACCAGATTCTTGTAAATCACTGATCATCAGTTTGCAAAAATATGAATATGTACAGTATCTATATCAATTGCCTGGAGAAAAATCCACTCAGACAGAATGTGCAACCTCTGCAAAGGCAATAACAAGGTTGAGACATGAACTCAGGATTGGGGAGCTATGAGGAAACAGCCCTAACCACTGCACCACAACGCCACCCAGTTTGAGGAAGTATGGAGGCACGGACAATTTAGCCTCTCACCTGGATTACAAAATGGATAAATGGATGGATGCAAACCCTTGTACTTTGCACTTGTGACTGGTGGTCACTTTGTTTAATTATTCAACCCAAATTATTTTATTCTAACACTGTCAATCCACCTTTAGCTTTATGCTAGGTCAATACGTATTTACAATATGGCATGACTTAGATTTGATTAGGGTGACTTCATACTCATTATTGTGGGGAATTTTTGTTGAATGGACTCCATTTCACTACAGCTTAAAGTGCAATTTCCTGCTTTTGAAGTTTTAGTTTTTTTGTTCAATTGCACCTTTGTTTTGTTCTATATGAGTTGCAATATACATGAAGTTTAGTATGCTTAAATAAAATATAATAGTACAGTAGTAGTATCTTCACTTGTGCAGAGAATGTTAAAAAGAATGTTAAAATTCTTACTTGTATGTTGACTGTCCCCTTCGTCTGTCTTACCACTATGGGGAGCAGAGCATTCAGTTGCTCTTCTCCCCAGCTTTGGAACTCACTACCACCTTAACTTAGAAATATTGAATCATTTCACTTTTCAAATCTAAACTTAAAACTCATTCGTTTAAGACTGCTTTTTCTATTTGATTACAGTTGTTCTGTTTGATTTTAACTTTTGCATTTTCCTTTTGTTTATAATCTGTGTTTTGTCTATTGTTCTGTGTCCTTGAGTGTTTAGAAAGGCGCCTACAAATAAATGAAATGTATTATTATTATTATTATTAATAATAATATTGCAGGTTAAACAATTCTGGATGTCTGACTGTGTGAATTGATGGATATCTATGTATCACTCACGTGAACATTTTTGTTGGATGATAATAATTTAACCATCCATTATTAAAACACACTTAATTCAGTTTAGGGTTGTGAAGGATGGAGCCTATATAATAATATTAATATTAAGAAGAAAAAATGTCCTGTGTAAAACAGATAGATAGATAGATAGATAGATAGATAGATAGATAGATAGATAGATAGATAGATAGATAGATAGATAGATAGCATGACAAACTGTGATTCTTATATAGCTTTTTAATAAACCCTGATTATTTTGAGAATGGCAATTTACCAGATCTTTATACCAAATATTTACTGTGCTAATCCTGACTTTAGTTCATTATCAGCCATAGGTGGGCTTGATGCCTGATGAGAAAGCTTTTAAAGGATTAATCATTACTCACACTGAGGAGAGTGTCTGCAATTCTTCTTAGTGCAACAAAAAAGTCAAGTTTCACACATCATCTGAGAGGAGCTACCAGTCTATTGCAGACGAGTCTGCCCTCTAATGGCTGGAGTGAGTGTTTTGTGTTGTGCAGAGAGAAGTAGTTGTTAATGAGCACTGCAAGTAAAAACACAAATAAATATTTTGCCTATTATGCAAAAACAAGTGTTCTTTCAGATAGCATAAAATTTAATCTGCAACATATGCAGGCTTCAGTTCATCTTCATATAAGCCAAAACCCTAAAGAGGATGAATTATAACCTTTTGCTAAGCTGATTTTATACAACACCAGCTGAATGAAAATGGAGCAATTACTATATTGAGGTCATGTGGTGACAAGAAAATGTATTTCATTTCAACAGAAATTATTTGCTCATTATACTTACTTAGTGTTCCATTTTGCTTTAATAAACAGAAAGAAGACATATCAAACAGACAAAACAAATGTTAAGTAAAAGAGTTTTCAGCACTGTATTTTTTATTATTGCTGGGATCTCTTAGTCTCTTTTTATGCATAACATAAAAGATCAAAAATGATACTGTTTTATAAATGTATCATTTTAGGGTAAAGAAAATGACAAATAATATATTCATTGTAAATGTATTATGTGCATTTAAGGAAATATTTTACCTACAGTTACTCCAGTGTAAAATTTCTATTGTATATCTTCTGGATACATTACTTTCATACAATTTAATTCTTTGAAGCATTTTAGCTGAATGTTCTTAAAAGATTAAGATTTGCATTATGGCCATGGTTGGTACTATAATTAGGTGACACAATTCAGTTACAAGTTAGACATTTAATTGAAGTATTGTTCCTAACGAGATATTTGCAATTATTTTTTGATAGCCCTAAAGTAAATCTATTGTATAATGTAAAGGGCAGGCATTAATAAATGGTACAAACTCAATACAGCTTTGCTTGTAGTATCTACAGTACACAAAGAAAAGGATTAAGTAGGCTTCCTTTTCTCAAATAAAATCTTATGACACATTCATTGTGCTAAATGGCCACTTAATTAGGTCCATCTGTCCCTGCCCCATATAGTAATTGTGAAAGTGTACATGTAAGTGCAATACTGTTCAAAGCAATTAGGCAGGTGCCAAAGGAATATGTGTGCATAACTGTGAAGGAAAATTTCAGTGCTTTGCATGTGTCATGTGACAAGAGTGAGTCAGGGACAGCAACCCAGTTCTGGATTTCCGGTTTGATGATTAAAACATTGGCCATCAGTCAAAATTCAGCCAGTGGTAATTTTTTATAAAAGAGGTATGTAAAAATGAAAAAAAAAATGCAAATGCAGAAAATATGTTACAGAATCACAGAGGGATTTAGTAGCAACAGGAGACAAACTGAGAAAACAGATATTATTATCACATGAATAAGGCATGAGATCAAAAAAGTTAGTTATGGCAAAGCACAACAGAAAGATCCCTGGTCTGGGATGCCCTAAAACAAAGATTAATCACAGCATAATTTGCCTTTAAAAGCTATGATAGGTGCTAATGCTGACCTGAGGTCCCCTCTCATTTGAATGTGCTCCTTTGTTATTCACAAGAAGATTTTACAGAAGTGTTTTATTTAAAGAATAAGTTCAGCATTTTTCAAGATGGAGTTATTTCCTAAAAATCATGATATATATTAATTTGCCACATGAAATTGTGTTCTAAAGTGGAGCAATTGTTTTATACATTTAAAAAATATTTAGCCTGCTCTTGTACTTTGAAATAGAGGTGAAGGATAATGGGATCCAACTTGAAAACAAAAACCTTAAAACTTACAGAATATGTCTATAGTGTTAGCGAGTATTAATCTGTGTCTCTAGATTGCAAACATACTGCTAAATATTGCGCCATTTTCATTTTAGGAAGGCAAAAAAGACAAAAACATTTTTGTGAGAATCAGCCATTTGAAAAGGACTGTGCACTTCACCTCACTACTTATCTTCCTCCGTGGCAGCCTTTCAGACCAAGAGGTATGGTTTCCTCCAGAGTATTTCTTGAAAAACTGTCTCTGCTCTGTATACAACTAGACAATTTTTCTGATCAATTATTTATTGAGTAATATAGTAAATTGAATAGAATTGTAAAGAACATTTTTAGACAGCTAGACAGAATTCACTGAAAAAATGGTACTCATAATGTTTGTTTCTATACATAACAAGCTGTATGCCTGGAAAAACGGCTATGGATGTAATTTACTTCACAAGAAGGGTTAAATGTTTTTGGTAAATAACAAGTCTTACTGTGTCATGGAGAACATTCAAACTCCATGCAGACACTGGTGCTGTGAGGTTGGAGGGAAAGCTCTGCGCTACCACTCTGCTTATGTTAAAATATCTGTACGAAACTTGCTTAACTTCATCCTGATTTAAACTAAACATATGCTTATGACATCTGTTCTGTTATTGTCACTTGATTGCACGCTATACACGTGCACAGCTTCTATTTCATTAGCTGTCAGCAGGCTACGGAAGCATGCACTTGCAGCAGACAATATGTTTGTGAAATAATGCAATAGCTATTGAGAAATAATATAATATATTTATTTTTTTTTGAGCAATGAAAATACGTTTCTGTATGATTCAGTATGTGTGCCAGCACTAGGGGTGCGCCCAGGGTAAATGTCAAAACTCTACTTACAATGGCCACAACGAGCAGACAAGCAAACAGGAAACTTAGCCTTACTTAAAGAAAATAGCACCAAAAATCTGTGATAAAATATATTATTTCCAGTTTAATTTAGCTTTCACAAATTGAAATCTTTGCTACTTCAAATTGGACATGCAGTACTCAGGGAGTTTTAAGGCTTTTGTTTCCACAATTCGAAAGGCAAATGTAGGCTGGGTGTTTTTTTCTCATTAATATAATTTGATTTACTTAAGAACACAATTTCATGTAGCAAATTGTCATATATTATGACTGTAAGGAAATAACTTAGACTTGAAACAAATAAAAATTATCAACTTAAACAATATTTTACCCACAATACACGTGTTATGGATGTTGTGAGTATATGGCAGGATACCTGATGTGTATTATATGACATTAGTTATTTGAGAATTTTTCATGTACATTTTAATTATGTTTGCTGTTGTTCAAGCTTTATATCCTTTGAAGACCAATGTGTTATGAAGTCACAGGTTGTATTTTGTTTTGTAAATTTTTTCCGGGCTTAAAGAATTTTTAATAAGCATTTTGGAGTATGGAGAATCCTTTTTTTTTGGTTGATGCTTTCTTAAAATTTAATTTGCAAAGAAGTCACTTTCTTTTTTCATAGGCCCGTGATAGCATTTTGGATTGCTCAGATGATCAGCATTCTCCAGAAGTTGCACTGTCATGTTGCACAAAAAAGTCATCCCAGATTGTGGATTCCTTCTCAGAACTTTATATGCATTTATTTTTACTTTTTGTGAGACCTTTGACAAAGACTTAGATTTTTCTCCTTTGTCTTTTGTTTTCATTGTGTTTTTTGGGTTTTGACCCTGCCTGTCTCTGGTTTAGTGTTCAACTCCTAGTTTGTATCCATTGTCCTAGTGGCCTGCCAATTTCACCTTCAACTGCTAGAACACAGTATATGAGCAATTCTGTAGTCTTCATTTTTCATTACATCACGAAATGTAAAGTTTATCTTGGGCATCATTACAAAGAGGGGCTAAGTAATAGATTAAAAAATATAGCATTTTTAGGTGATCCATTGTTTTTTGGCTTGATTCACACCATTGTTTGGCTACTTTCTTATCCCCTATCATGAAACCAAACGAACATAAGACATTAGACAAATGAGAGGAGAAAATACAGTCAATCAAGCTTAGTTGGATAGATGAGATGTACCGGTATCTCATGTAGATACTTTTTACATGTTGACAAGTTTTCCACTTCAACTACAGTACTAGGTAGGTAGTTTGCACTAGGTGCCCACGACTGACAATTCTGAGAACTTGTATTAGGTCCTGGTGTAGCCTTCTCTGCTCAAACTAAAAAAGTTTATTTCTGTCAGCCTGTCAGAGTAGGCCCTTGCTCTTTTTCCTAGGATGCATTTGATTGTACTCATTTGCACAACCTCTATTGCTGATATGTCTTTTGTATTGTGATGACCAGAATTATGTATTGCACTCTAGACGTGGCCCTTTGCCTTTTTAATTGCTTCTGTATACTAACTAAGAATGTTGTAACAAAGTAGACCCTTAAATCTTTATTTGGAGATATGCATCATATCTTGTATTTATAATTAACCTTCTTTTTTCCTAAGCAATCTGCACTTTTTTACATTAAACTACATTCCTCAGGACTTCACCCAGTTCCTAAGATTGTCCAGGTCTTTTGATTTGTTTTGCTGCTGCCCCAGTATCATCTGTGAATTTCAGAAGTGAACTAAATACACAAGAAACTATGACATTAACATACATTAGTATCCTGGCAATTATCTACCTTGAAACCCAGCTTTGTAAGTTTTCTCTGATGCCAAAAGCTGTGTGTTTCAACATTACGTAGAACTGAATCAATAGTCCTTTGAAAGTCTAAATAAATTATGTCATATGCTTTGCTTTTGTCTGCTACTCCAGTTGTTCATTCAAAAACTCGAGATTGGATTGGCATGATCTCCCTTTCATAAACCAATCCTGGCTGTTATTTAGGATATTATTTTCACACAAGTACCCTTCTAATTTATTTCTAATTATAATGTGTATAATTTTGCATGGTCGGTAATTACTAGGATTGATTTTGTGGATTGGAGTCACATTGCTAACCTTCCAGGCATCAGGTACTTTTTCCATCTGGAGTGACTTTTGGAATATGCTCAATAAAGGCTTATAAATAAAGTGTTTCATTTCTTTAATGCCTTGTGTAGTATAAGTATGAATATGTACGTATCAGGAGGCCTTCCTAGTCTTGAATAGTTAATAGAATAGGTACAATATGTTCCGAAAAGTAGGTTAAAAACAAAACTAATTAACATAGCAGGCAAGATGTACAGTATCCAATACTGATGTCCACACAGTAACAGCAGACAAATAAAGAAATCAACAGCTACCGAGGAATTTACACTACAAAAAATGTATACTCGTACATTAAAAGCAAATATCATGCCGCTTATAATATTTTATAGTTTACTTTTTTATTATTTTCTTAAAGAAGTGGTTTGATGATGCTTTTCCTGAGCTAGATGTAGTTTAATTCAATTAACACATGGTAGGGCTATACTAGCAATGTGGTGCAGAGTAGGAAGGTTTTGCTAAGAGTTATAATAAATACTTTGATTATATAATGTGATGGCAAATATATCGAGTTTTCACAATAAATCAATTTTTTTCAAAGCAAGCATTTTGGTCAGGTTCTACACATTTCTGTTGGCCATTAGGTGTAGTCACACCGTTAACAGTAAGCAGGCACATATATGTTTTTGTTATCTAAAGTTGCATGTGTTAACTGAAATACTGTATGTATTATTACTTATTTAAAATGTGTTTACTTTATCCACTATTGAACCGATGGCATAAAGTCAAAATATTTGGACACAACTGATAAAAACACATTTATTCACCCTTCCTTTTTTGATACCTTGCTTCATTCAGGACATTCCCTAAGACAATGAGCCTCAGTTATAGTGCAGTGGGTTAATCGGGTCATAAGAAGTGCTGTGTAACAAACTTATACATTATTTGTAGTTTTTTCAGGGGTTAATAATATCAGTTAACTAGAGCTCCTTCCTCTAGGACATGGCTCCTACTTTGTCCATGACGAAAACATTCTTTCTATAGATCAGTTTGTACTTTTCCTATTGACTGCCCTTGGTCTTTGCTCTTGGTCATTGCAAAACCCAATTTTAAAGGAAACTGTATTGTTTTTAATTGAAACAGGTAATTAGTAGGAATAATGGGAATATTTCGGCACAAATATAATTTATATTGTAGCACATTCTGTAAAATGGTAGCTTCAATCAGATGTGAATGTAACACTTTGATCTGTAATCTTGTTCCATTGCAAAGTTTTAGAAGGTTTAGACCAAAAGCAATATACAAAATTAAAACAGGCTTAGTGTATGGAAGCAACAATTTACCTCAGAGAAAGTGGGAAACTAAAATTGCATCCAATAAAAACTTACATAAATCACAGAAAACTTAAAATCGATGGTAAGTCAAATATAAAGTGGAACAAACTGCGAAGGTAACCTTGCAATGCACACTGCTATATACATAACAATGGTAGTAAGCCAACTGAACTAAACTCCTTTTCAAATGTGGGTTTTTAATTCATTCAATTGGGAATTTGCTTTCGAGTTTATTGCTAGTAGTATGTTCACTGGTTATTATTATTATATTTTTTTAGTTTAGACATTGAATTGTGTTTTACTTTAACTTATTACAAGCAGCAACAATGTTAATAGCCTGGAGATGTAAGTATTCCATGCAATAAACTGAATGCTTTTACTTTTGGGGTTGTTTTCTGCCTGTAAATGTATTTTAGTGAACTCTTTGTGTGTAGAGGATAGAAGACACATGAGTCGCTAATACAGAACAACCAAGGGAAAAACTTTTTAGGATGGGGTGAGACTCAAAACAAAAGTATGGATTGTACAGAAAAGAACAGATGAAAATAAATAATATTATGAACTATCTACATTGTCTACCTCTCTCTATTCTAGCCATAGGGAATCCTTGAGGTGTGCTAGCCTTTAAACAAACCAAGGTATGCCATCGCTGTCAGCCTGCTTTGGACCCGAGGAAGCCATTTTCTCTTCATCTTCTGTCTTCCTCCCTGTCAGGACTCCTGTTTTTAATATCATTTGCCTCTATTTTGATTTGTGATTTGGACAGTTATATCACCATCATTCTGATGGCACTATTGTTGATTCCCATTGCTAGGACTGTCATGGTGTGGGTAAGTCTTTAGATATTGCGGCTTGTCAATCACAATGCTATAATAAAAGGTCATCCTGGGGTATACTTCCCTATCCGACTACAAGGATTTCAAAACCCTTCAGACTTTGTGAAAAAATGTCTTTGTTTTGTTTCTGTGGTTTTTGAACTCTCTGCACTCCTCCTGACTTTGATTTTGTCATGAGATTCTTAGATTAGGTTATTGATAGTTGTTCTTCTAGTTCTGATCCACGCTACAGTTTTTTGAGTATGTTCTTGTCTTCCAGTCACCCTCTGAAGTCTCATGCCTCCTGAGCATAACAACAGCTACATTGTCTGTCGGCCGCACTCAAGCTTCATAGCATGATTGCTAACCAAATCTTCCTTGAGGTTTGTTGAACTTTCCTCCTTCCACTTTACAGCTCACTCACCATGCCACATATCAGCTTGTCTCCCATTCTTCAATTGTCCGTCCAACTTATTGGGCAGTGCTGCTCATTGTGTCCTCTTGCCCATTGCTTCTGTTGGTGGACTTCATTTGCATAAACTTCAAGGCCCCGAACAGCCGACTGGTTCTGTCTCAGCACTGCACTGAGCGTATAGCACAGATAATCTAAGCTACTAAGCAAAGCTAATTTTATTTTTTGAATTAACATTACCAAATGTCAATCTTATCAGTCAATGCATTTTTTAGATTTTGGGATGTTTCCTTTTTCTTTTGCATGGGGTTGTTATTACCCTTAAATATTATTGATATATAAAAATGTCCTTTCTTAGCAGATATTTACTTCCCTAGATTTGCAACCCTGTCAAATTAATTTTCTAAAATTGTACAGAAAATTGTGTTTTTGTAATGAGTGAGCAAGTGAGTGAATCAGTCAGCTTTGCATTTTATATATACAGATGTAACATTTTGATATTTTTTCATTTGCTGATGCACATGAACATAGCCTTGAACTCCATTGGATTACTCACCTCACTGTCATATTCTTGTATATGTATTGACTTCTTTCTAAATTCTACTGTTTTGTTGGCCTACATAGTTTTGTGGCCTACTACCAGCTTTGTGGAAATAGCTGAAAATTTGTTTCATAACGTATATCACCTTGTTAAAATTAGATCACAGTAGTTAGCACAGCTGCCTCACAATTCCAGGGATTCCAGAGATTTCCTGGCCTGGTTTCGTCACCGTTGATTTGCACAGTCCATGAAGGCTTTCTCTGGTTACTTCTATTTTCTATTTTTTAAATAAGTAATAATAATAATGATAATAATAAATAATAATATATCATAGTAATAATAATAATAAATAATGCTGGTGCCTACCTAGCATCAAGGGAAGCAGATGTGGGCTTCAATTCATTATGACCATGAAAATGAATAAAAGCAGTTTTACAACAAATTTTGTGGACTGTAGTTTGAGACAATAAGTAAGGGTATAAAACTTAAACAAATCCTATCAATCATTTAAAGAATTTTTCTAGCTTCAGAAAAATGAAATATGGCATTCTTCTTGGAGAAGTACATTATTTGTAATACTTTTTCTTGATAAATTTAAGAAAACTAAAAAGAAACTCCTCACACAGAGTATCGCACAATACACTCGAACACCAAGATTATTTTACATGGAGAGAGCTGCTTAATCATTTGTTTGAGCTGAATAGAACTCCTGCTGAAAGTCAATCAGCCACAAATAAAAGAAAACCGAGTCTTGTCACACTGCAGAGGGGTTTAAATTATAGTGGACGTGTCCTATCCAGTATGTTATTTGTCAAAGGGCTATTATTTGCTACCCAGGACACTCCTCTAGCAAGAAATACTTGTTAATCTGACCAATCTTAAGAACCCTGCTGGATCACTACACACATTCACAATAGAAATGCTTTACCTCTCAGATTTGACTTTTGTGACAAAGACATCTCAGAGTCAAAAGGAATTAAAGATCGCACAATTCAGATACTATTTAAGGTCCATTTTGTTTGTATCCAGTGTGGCACACAGCTACTGTATCCTCTTTCTATATGGTTGCAGGAATTTCATAAACCTATCGAGCATTTATTTTGTAAAAATAATAAGGCATGTGCCTATTGCAGCTCATTGTCCTCTGTAGAATACCTAAATTGGAACATATAATGCTGGGACTTTTCTTAAGTCATCCATTCATGCATTTTCAAATACATTTTGTTTGATTTTAGGTTAACAGTATTTTTATTCTTTAATATATTTTTGCTTCATCACTTGCAAATAAGCTCTGTTTCTGTGAATTCAGAATATTTTCAGGTCCCTTCACTTTCTGCAAATATTATTTAATTTTAAATGGATAAATTTTTCCATGTTTGTGCATCTATATTTAAATAACCTGTAATTGCAATGTTAAAACATATTCAAGTTTGCAAATTTATTAAAAACTGAAATATTTACTTCATCTAAGTATTCCTACACTTAATTCAGTAATTTGAAGAAGCCCCATTGTCAGCAATTACAGCTTCAAGACTTTCAGCAGTTTATACAATACAATATAATACAATTTATTTTTGTATAGCTCAAAATCACACAAGACTCTTGACAGACCCCCAGCCTTGACTCTCTAAGAAGACAAGTAAAAACTCCCAAAAAACCCTTGTAGGGAAAAAATGGAAGAAACCTTGGGAAAGGCAGTTCAAAGAGAGGCCCCTTTCCAGGTAGGTTGAGCGTGCAGTGGGTGTCAAAAAGAAGGGGGTCAATACAATACAGTGCAATACACAAAACAGAACAAATCCTCAATACAGTATAAAAATAAACATTTTACAAGTACGGAGCGGAATTTAACAGTACATGATATCAAATAATATGATTTGGATTTGTTTAGAGCCATCGATCTGCTTCCCCCATTTGGCCATTCCACAGCTGAAACAGCGCTGGGCCAGCCAATCAGATGAAAGGACACCTCTACCCGACTATTCTTACGATCCTCCATTAGGGATTACTTTACCTTAGGCAGGCAAAACAACTTGGCAGTTGGGCTGTGGCACCAAGTGCCACATTTGAGTACCAAGAAGAGAAACAAAACAGGTGAGGGTTAGTAACAAATTATAATATTCATGTTACTTATGTTTTAGTGCTAATGACTAACAACAGAGATGCAGTCTGTACAGTTAATCAGCAGCTCTAGTCAGGATATGCTAAACTGAAGTAGTGAGTCTTCAGCCGGGATTTTAAAGCTGAGACCGAAGGGGCATCTCTTATAGTAGCAGGCAGACCATCCCACAGTTTAGGGGCCCTGTAACTAAAAGCTCGACCTCCCACTGTTATTTTATTAATTCTTGGAATCATAAGCAGATCAGCATCTTGAGATCTTAATGTGTGCTCTGGTTTGTAAGTCATGATAAGTTCAGACAAGTAAGCGGACCTTGGCCATTTAATGCTTTATATGTTAAAAGGAGGATTTTGAAATCTGCCCTAAACTTAACCGGGAGCCAGTGTAAGGATTTAAGAACTGGAGTTATGTGTTTGTATTTTCTTGTTCTTGTAATAATTTTGCAGCGCATTTTGGATTAACTGGAGGCTGTATAAAGAACAGTTTGAACATCCAGTGAACACCACCTTGTAGTAGTCAATCCTACTAGAAATAAATGCATGAATTAATTTCTCAGAATCCTGTTTATTTAGAAAGCACCTTAATTTCCCAACATTTTTAAGATGGAAGAAACATGATTTGGAGAACTTTGTAATATGCACTTTAAATGACATGCTAGAGTCAAAGATAACTCCTAGATTGTGGGCTGATTCAGTAAAATTAATGGTGATTCCAACTGAGTTAAATGATCACAAAATATTGTGATCAGCATCATCCCTCCAACAATTAACATCTCTGTTTTATCTGTATTTAAAGACAAGTAGTTCTCATCCATCCACTCCTTTAATTCACTAACACAACTAATTAAAGACAACATCGGAGAAACTTCATTTGATCTAAATGAAAGGTATAACTGGGTGTCATCTGCATACGAGTGAAAATTAACATTATGTTTCCTAATGATAGAACCCAGTGGAAGCATGTAAAGTGAAATAAGTAAAGGTCCCAATAATGATGAGCACATTTCTGTACATATTCAATCGATTTGATAAATAAGAACTAAACCAAATGAGCACGGTGCCTGTAAGGCCAACATCGTTTTCTAGCCTGTGCAGTAAAATAGAATGGTCAATGGTGTCAAATGCTGCACTTAAGTCTAACAACATAATTACAGCGGAGTTTACTTCATCAGAGGATATCAGAATGTCATTTACAACCCACGTCAGTGCCATTTCTGTACTGTGACCAGTGCAGAAACCAGACTGGAATTTTCAAATAAATTGTAATGCATAAGGTGTGACTGAAGCTGATTGGTGACTACTTTTTCTAGTATTTTAGAGAGAAAGGCTAAATTTGAAATAGGGCTATAACTATTTAGTCTGTGGGTCTTGGTCTGACGTTTTAAGTCATGGTTTAATGACTGACAACTTTAGTGCATCAGGTACTGTGCCATGCAATAATGAACTATTGATAATGTTTAGAATAGGTGCTGCAAGAACATCCATTGCACTTTTTACTAGTTTTGTTGGCACTGGATCTAGGGAACAAGTAGTGGGCTTCATTTTAGAAATTAAAGTTAAGACTTCCTGCTCAGTTACAGGATTAAAATTACTAAAGTGCTGAATGCAATGTGAGGCAGGGTCTGCTAAGCTAGTATTTGGTTTGTACTGTGATGCTGAGATCTGGGATCTTATATTTTTAATTTTCTCATTGAAGAAGTTCATAAAGTCTGTACTGCTAATATCTGTTGGTATTTTGCACTGTAGATCTGAATTCTCATTTGTTAATTTAGCAACTGTTCTAAACAGTACCGAGGATTTTTATTATTGCTATCTATTATTGTAGAATAGTATTCTGAGTGAGCTTTAAAGAGAGCTTTTTTATATTTTTAACACTCTCTGTCCATGCAATTTGAAAGACATGTAGCTTTGTTGTTCTCCATCTGTGCTCCAGTTTTCGACACTCTAATTTAAGAGCTTGAGTGTTTTCATTAAACCAGGGAGAGTTTCTATGTGCTTTGATCACTTTTGTTTTAAGGGGAGCCACTGTGTCCAGAGCATCTCTCAAGGTCACATTATAATGTGATGTTAGCTGATCTAAATTGTTTTCCACATTTACATTTGATGTTAACTGATCTAAATGGTTTTCCACAATTACACTCGACTTACTCAAAGTATCTATAAATTTTGAAGCAGAATTACAATCTAGATGTCGCACTGTCTTTGTTTTAATCTGTGAGTGCATTGGCAAGGGCAGGACTAAATCAAATTTAATTAAGTAGTGATCCGAAATAACTTCATTTAATGGAGTAATATTTAAATTTTGAATTTCAACTTTATAAGTTATAATTAAATCTAATGTGTGGTTATGATTATGAGTTGGACCTTTGACAATCTGACAAAATCCTACTGAATTTAACAAATAAGTAAAACATTTGCAAAGTGTAACTCAGTTTCCATCATCAATGTGTACATTAAAATCCCCATCAGTACTACGTGATCATAATTTATAGCCAAATCAGATAAAAGGTTGCTAAATTCAGTCATGAACAATGAATATGGCCCTGGTGGTCTGTAGACTAGCACTATAATTGTGTTGGAATCTGTTTTAATATTTAAAATGAATGTCTCAAAGTATGTAAAGTCGCCTAGATTTTTAGATGTGATTTGCATTTTGTCACAGTTTATACCATTCTTCCTAGTAGATTCACTCAAACATCATTAGATTGGATGGAAAGCAACTATAAACTGACATCTGCTGTTCTCTATATGGTTGTCCTATGGGATTTAAGTCTAGTCTTGGACTGGGCCACCTCCAGCATTGCCTTGACTACATGCTTTATGTCACCTGTTGTACTGAGAGGTGTACCATCATCCCAGTCAGAGGTCCCATACATTCTGGAGAAGGTTTTCTTCATGGACCAGTCTGCATTTGGCTGCATTCATCCTCCACTCAATTCCTACCAGCCTCCCTTGTCTCTGCTTCTAAGAGCACCCCTGCAGCATGATGCTGTCACCACAGTGCATCACCATTGTGATCAGACCAGAGAATCGTATTACTCAAGGGTTGTCCATCCTTTAGAGACCGGGTATTCTTGTGGCCAAAGTTACTATGACAATCTGTTACTCTGGGTATCATTCTCCAATGTCACAACAGAGATTTACAATGGAGTAATACACACATCCAATTCAGAACGTCGCTTCATCCAATTAAAGTCTATGTTAGCTACAGCTCTTTTCCCCTAGCTTCACTGATAAATGTATCTGTACTAAAAATTTCACCTAGGTATAACAAATCAAAATCCCAGATATACATTGGATTAGGATTCTTCCATGGTACAGCCATTTGTTGCCATGGCAAATAATCCACTCAAGGCTCTTTCAAGGAGACATTCACACCTCAAGAACCATTTGCATTTTAAACCTCTGCATAACTCTGCTGTTCTACATTGGTCTTTTATCTCAACATTGATTGGTTTTATTTAGCCCAACCCAAGCCCTCATAGCTTAGTGATTTGATTGGTTATTGGGCAGGTATGTAGACGGACCATATACACTCCCCACCCCCACCCCCACTGTACTATACATGCCCCTGCACGCTTAAAAATGAGAATAAAATTGATTTCAGAAATGGTTTTATTAAAATGAAACCAAACACTAATAAATATACAATGTAAGAATAAGAAAAACTGAAAATATGTAGAAAATGTGCAAATATGACGGTGCAAGTAAATTAAAAGCAATGAAACAAATTGAAATAAACACATGCACCAGTCTTTATTAAAGTTCCAAAAATGAATCTTCTTCTGGCCCGATTCCATCAGCTCTTACACGCTGACGGTGTGTAAGAGCATAGCGCATATCCGCCTCCAATCTGGACTGTAGGTGCTGGCAAAGCTCAGACAATTGTGGGCTCCTGTGAGGTGGAAACCTCACAACCCACACCGGTCTTCCATCAACAAGGGCATCCTCTTCATTGGACATCAGGTCCAGAATTGCAGTCTGCCACAGTTCTCTCTCTGCATCTGTTTGGATAACTCTAGACCTGGACTCCAGCAACTGCAAAACACACCATATGTTAACCCCTAAAAACACACAGAGATGTACCAAACTTTATATATATATATATATATATATATATATATATATATATATATATATATATATATATATATATATATATATATATATATATATATATATATATATATATATATATATATATATATATATATAAACTGCTCAAAAAATTAAAGGAACACTTTGAAAACATATCAGATCTCAAAGGGAAAAGAAATCCTCCTGGATATCTATACTGATATAGACTGGGTAATGTGTTAGGAACAAAAGGATGCCACATCGCTTGATGGAAATGAAAATGATCAACCTACAGAGCCCTGAATTCAAAGATGCCCCAAAAATCAAAGTTAAAAATTATGTGGCAGGCTAGTCCATTTTGCCAAAATTTAATTGCAGCAACTCAAAATTGTATGCAGTAGTTTGTATGGCCCCTGTGTTCTTGTATACATGCCTGACAACATCGGGTGCATGCTCCTAATGAGACGACAGCTGGTGTTGTGGGAGATCTCCTCCCAGATCTCGACCAGGGCATCACTGAGCTCCTGGACAGTCTGAGGTGCAACCTGGTGGCATTGGATGGACCAAAACATAATGTCCCAAAGGTGTTCTATTGGATTTAGGTCAGGAAAGTGTGGAGGCCAGTCAATGGTATCAATTCCTTCATCCTCCAGGAACTGCCTGCATACCTCACCACATGAGGCCAGGAATTGTCGTGGCACCAGGAGCCACTGCACCAGCATAGGGTCTGACACGGAGTCCAAGGATTTCATCCTGATACCTAATGACAGCCAAGGTGCCTTTGTCAAGCCTGTAGCGGTCTGTGTGACCCTCCATGGATATGCCTCCCCAGACAATCATTAACCCACCACCAAAGTGCTCATGCTGAATGATGTTACAGGCAGCATAATGTTCTCCATGGCTTCTCCAGACCCTTTCACTTCTGTCACGTGCTCAGGGTGAACCTGCTCTCATCTGTAAAGCACAGGCACCAGTGGTGCATCTGCCAATTCTGGTATTCTATGGTGAATGCCAATCGAGCTGCATGCTGCTGGGCAGTGAGCTCAGGGCCCATTAGAGGACATGGGGCCCTTGGGTCACCCTCATGAAGTCTTTCTGGTTGTTTGGTCAGAGACATTCACACCAGTGGCCTGTAGGAGGTCATTTTGTAGGGCTCTGACAGTGCTCATCCTGTTCTGTTTTTCCCAAAGGAGCAGATACCGGTCCTGCTAATGGGTTATGAACCTTCTATGGCCCCGCCTAGCTCTTCTACAGTAACTGCTTGTCTCCTGGAATCTCCTCCTGCCCTTGAGACTGTCCTAGAAGACACAGCAAACCTGGCAATGGTACATATTGATGTGCCATTCTGGAGAAGTTGGACTACCTGTGCAACGCCTGTAGGGTCCAGGTATCACCTCATGGTACCAGTAGTGACACTGACTGTAGCCAAATGTGAAACTAGTGAAAACAGTCAGAAAAGATGAGGAGGGAAAAATGTCAGTGGCCTCCACCTGTTAAACCATTCCTGTTTTGGGGGTCATCTCATTGTTGCCCCTCTACTGCACCTGTTGTTAATTTCATTAACACCAAAGCAGCTGAAACTGATTAACAACCTCCTCTGCTACTTAACTGACCAGATCAGTATCCCAGAAATTTCATTGACTTGATGCTATACTCTCATTAAAAAGTGTTTCTTTAATTTTTTGAGCAGTATATATATATGTATATTAATTTGTACACTCACTCGTCTTTTCCTTTGTCGGTTTTTAGCCCCTTAACAGAGTCTCTTAGCTGGGACTTTCCTGGCTGAGACAAACAGTATTTCCTCCGCAATGTCTCATAGTAAGTCCTACAGCATATAAAAAAATAATTCATATAAGTGACAAAACCAATTCAAATTATTAGAGGGCAACAATAAAGGGGACATGAACATAATTATAATAACAATTCCCTTTATATACAAATATTAAGTGTATAAATTACCCTTTATACAGTCAGGGTCTGCATCTGCAAAAGTCGCTTCAATTCCTCCAGCAGATATGTCATTACTGCCTGGTTATGAGGTGAACTTATTCTGTGTGGAAAGAGAGTAGTGTCATTAATTACATTTAAAATGATTACATAAAACCCCATACATAGCATATAAAAAAAAAACACTGCTTACCCAGTTTGTGGATCATATTTATGCGCTGCTTTCTCAATTATGGAGGTACCTTACAGCTTCCTGTAACATTGAATTAAAAACGCTTTAGTAGATACACGCATACATGCATGGGAAACAAAGCATTTTCAAACAACATCGTATAATTCGGACGTGACAAACTGTTAAATAAGCTAGACGCAAGGAACAAAAGTAGATGTGTAGCTGCCGCCAACTTAGGCTAACTTGGCTACGTATACTTTTCTACTATATTGTCAACTTACCGCAATACCCACGTTATGCGCTCTTGATTCTTTTAAGCGCATGGCTTGACTCTTCCTGCAGTCTTTGCTCTGAACTTGCTCAAGCGCATCAAGATGCTGGATAGCCTCTTCGGGAAGAGCAGTATGCAGCCTGCTGCTAATCCCCCCACCCGGATATGATAACAAAGACAACACCTCAACTTGATAGTCATTAACATATGAAAGGCTCTTACACCTCACAGCCATCACACCTCATTGCTAGCTGTGAGGATTCCTTGAAACTTCCACCGATTCCTGTAAACATCCACATACGTAAGGTATCTGGTTGTTTCACAAAATTTCCTTTTGCATGGTACCTTTCCAAGCACTCTACCTCATACATCTGGCAGACGTAGAGTTTAGCGGAGATTTCCCATACCATATTTGTCTGGATACAGCTCTTTTCATGCAGTGTTGGATTTGTGATTTCTATAAGGTGCTGCATTTAGAAAAATTAAGATTTTTTTCAGATCGTAGACTGGTGTGTTTGCTTTGGTTTGCTTTTTTATTGGATGCATTTTTGAAATTTTATATTTATTTTTTTAGTATTTAGTTGTTAATAAAATCTTCAAATATTAAGCTTTTTCGTTAATGTACTCCTGATGTTTTTCATGGTTTTCCTCACTTCCTTTCTGGGTTTTTGAATCATTTTGTTTTTTAACCAATGATATGTAAGCATTAATTGGCACTGTTATGTAAATTCAGTTATCAATAAGTATTAGTTTCTGCTTTTATTCTGTAATCATTCTGTAATGGACTATAATGAAGAATTCTCCCTCTTCAGCATGGCGCTGCAGAGAATAAATGACACAATGTACATCTTTTCTCCTGTCTATTGCCGACTCAAAGGATTAATTAATATGTTTGTTTTCTACCACAACCGAAACAAAACTTTAAAACATGTTTTTAAAGCTGTTTCTGGAATATTTTATGAATAGTAACTGTTATTTTCTATATTGAACACTGAACAGTGTCATCTCCAGACAGAGGAGTAGCTTCAGTGACAGACTTTTGTCACTGTCCTGTTCCACTGACAGACTAAAGAGATCGTTCCTCCCCCACACTATGCAACTCTTCAATTCCACTCGGGGAGTAAATGCGAACATTAATTTTATTTTAATTCTTTTCATTTTTATTACTATTTAATTTAATATTGTTTCTTTGTATCAGTATACTGCTGCTGGATTATGTGAATTTCCCCTTGGGATTAATAAAGTATCTATCTATCTATCTATCTATCTATCTATCTATCTATCTATCTATCTATCTATCTATCTATCTATCTATCTATCTATCTATCTATCTATCTATCTATCTATTCCTTGTCAAGAACAGACTTGAGAGTGAAGATAATGCCCATGGTCTTGAATGTACCATTTCTTTTAGTCCTTGGTCTCAGTGAGATGTCCAGAAGAAAGAACAACATAATATTTAGCACAAGAGGAAAAATCTGACCAAAAAACGGAGGCTTTTGATCTCTAAATAAATTAACCACCATTGATTAAAAAGTTTACCTACTTAGAAAATTATTAGGTCAATGAGAACAAAAAACTGAAGACGGTCACTATGGTCTTTGTGGTCAGGAAAGCATTTGCAATGGAACCTTCAGCATAGAGTTGTAATGTTGTGAATGATGGCAAGTTGTGTGCATTTTGAAATGCAGGTAACCTTATGAAGGAAAGTTATGTTGTGTTGTTAAACATGTTCAAAAGATTACAGGAACTGGAGCTATGTGGAAGAAAACATTTTTGGTGGTTCTTATACCTTTAATTTCAATTGAGGAAATACTTGGACCACAAAAAAGATTTTTAGGTGATGGTATGGGTTAAGTGGCTGCTTTATAGTTTTATGCATGGTCTATAGAAAATTAGGAAAGGGATTTTACTTAAAGATTGTCTGTGAAGTCTCACAGTATGACTTGCTTTTATTTTTCTGTTTCCTTTAATATGATTTGTTTCAGCTGCTCTGTCGTCTAAGCTATATCATTCAACTAAGAATTCTCAAGTAGAGTTTCATGTATTATTCCGATCTATATATTACAAAAAAAGACAGAACAGTACTAAAAAGCAATTTGTTTCTCTTGGGTCCCTTTTCTTTTCAGAGTCCCATACCTGAGAAAGCTGTGGAAACTCAGATAAGGATACTTTTATTTAGAATTCTAACATGGAGGCACACTTCTTTGTGATTCCATGAGTGATTTGAACAACCGGAAGAATGTTCAACCCTTTACACTTTAAACTGTCTGAGTTAATGGAGATGTTACAAATAGTTAGTGTGTGATTGTTCATGGCAAACAATTCTGTGCTTTTGACATTTTGATTAGATGTTTGGGTTCTGATTTTTGTTTTGATGATTGAGTACTACTGACTTCTTGGATTCATACTCGATTTTTGGTTTACATATTGCCTTCTGGTCCTTCCTAAAAATGCGTTGCTTCTGCTCCAGTCTGATGGAATACACTGATTCTTCTAGTGATTAGAAACCTAAATACGTTTTGGGCAAGCATAAAAATCTTATAGCTCCTTCTGCGTGGCGTAAATGATTTTCTGACTGTAGATGATACAAATCCACCCTTGTTATCTTTAGGTATGGCTATCCACTGACATTCTGCACCTTTATATCCCTCCACAAGCCTTGCATGAGTGCCAAAGAATCTGAGGATCTAATATGCACTATATTAGTATAATGATATATTGTTTGGCCTTGCTTGCTCTGCAAGTATTTCCTTTAATTTCTTATCATCCTCCTGAAACCAGTTACTTCTTTTTTCTTAAATCCTCCAAGTAGTCCACAATATGGTTTTTCTATAATAAAATGCATAAATTAACATGGATATGGACCAGATTTCCTACCTGTAACTGACCTGTCTCAGTCATATTGTGTTCTTTTCGTGCGTGTTTCCCTGTTAATTTTGTTGGTTGTATTTAGAGGCCTGCGGTGGGCTGGCGCCCTGCCCGGGGTTTGTTTCCTGCCTTGCGTGCTGTGTTGGCTGGGATTGGCTCCAGCAGAACCCTGTGACCCTGTAGTTAGGATATAGCAGGTTGGATAATGGATGGATGGATGGATGTGATTAAAGGCGTACCTTGCGGAGGATGGTGCTCAAATGCCCTAAATTTCCTTTGTTTCTTGTTGCCTGGCAGGGATTTGTTTGACTTTAATTTTCTGATAATTTTTCAATTGTTAGAATTTATTATTCATCAGATATTTTTTCTCTTCACAATAGTTGTTTATGATTACTATTCTGGAATCTGTTTATGAAGAACTTACCTGTCTGTATTGTGACCATACCATCTACTACAAAAGACTACATCTTTGTTTAACAAATAAATCAAAAGCATCAAAGAGAAGTAATCCTCACTGTGTACTTAGTAACCCTACAGTAATATTTTAATGGATGCTTAGCTAACACATTCATCTGTTGGTGAATTTTCCAAATTAGAATTCATAATTTCCAGGCACAGTAGCTTCAACTTTTCTGCAACTGGCTCTTAGTTACTAGTTAATTTTTTTGGCTAGTTTTAAAGTTTGTTAAATCATGTGACCTTACTTAGAAAATTGCTGCAAGGCCTGACCAGACAAGATTGTGTTATAGTCTGTATGATGAGATAACAAAGCTGTTGTTACAGTACCTCTGACCCATATTCTGTGTCCTGGATGTCTGCCCAGAAATGGTAATGGTTAGTCACAACATCAGTACGGAACATTAAACAGTGACCAAAGGCACCTTGAAAGATTCAATGCATGCTGATCTTGAAAACTAGAACATGATTTATAAAATCACACTTTTATTAGCATGTCCATGGGCAAGAGTATATGCTGGTTGCATACCTTCTTTTTGTCTGCTCATTTTTATTTGGTGATAATTTGTAATAGTTACAGAATGGCTTTGTCAACCTTTACTTTTTTTCCTTTTTATTATTATGATATACAAAAATTATTAAACCAGTTATTTTTGGGATTTCAAATTTCCTCTTCAGTTGAACTGAAAAATGTAGAATTAATAATACAGGTCTGAACCACATACAGTTTTAATTTAAAAACTGTTCTATAATGATTTACACAGATGGGTAGTGAACTACTGTAGATTGCACAATGAAAGCCATGCATTATTGCATAAAGTTTCAATTCCATTTGACGATATTCCAAAAGTGAGGTTTAAATCAAATTCAGTGCTTGATAAGTGCTGATCTCCATAATCAACTAAAAAAATCTTCTAGAATCTGTCCTTGAATTGGGAACAGCGTGAAACTGTTCTTTAAAGCATATTTTACCTAGCAGTTTACTTCTCACTGGGCTCATGCATAAAGGCTACACAACACTTTCTTGGCTTTCTAAGAGAAATGAATTGCAAACAAAGTTTTATAATAGATTGTTGTTCTTCCACAGCCATGAAACGTGTTTTGCCAAAATAATTCAAAAGTGCAGGTAAGCTCTATTATTTCTTCTTTACTTGTTCAAAAGGTTGCTAGTGCTGTTCATCACCATCATTCTTTATATCAACTTTTCTGCTTACTGAACACAATTGCACTCTCTTTACATCACAACCCACTGAAACATTCCATCTCATATTTTATCCTTTGCCCACTATTACAAAATGTGACACATACGTTATGCAGATAACATGAAAGCTGTCATAGAAAATTGCTGTAAAACAGCAGCTCTGCTTGTGGACAACAAGTGGAAACAGATCTGGTCAATTTAATGTAGACCCAGGTAGCCTGTTAGATTAATGGCATAACGTGACATTTTCAAACCTACTTAATTCAACCAGTTGTCACAGGGGGAAAGATCTGGCACAACATATCCTGAATGGAGTACTAGTCCATCATACATTTACTCAAGTCTATTCACTTAGCAGATCCTTTTATCGATTTACAAAAGTGGTCAAACAATTGAGTAACTTCAGTCTGTGGACTATTTTAAAACAAGTGTTACAGAACAAGTGTTCAAAATGCATCACCACAATTGAAGAGCTCTCCAGTGTGTGCTGGGAATATTTGTCAGAGGCCCCCGTCTGGAGATCTTCAGCATAAACCTGTGCACAAACTTTGGTTGAATTCCGTAATGTCATTGGTGCCTGTTGTGGTGGCAGTCCTTGAACCCGGTGGTGGACACCAGTGGAAAAGGGAGGCGTCAGGTAGAAGAAGAAGGCCTTTCAAGTTTTTAGAGCTTGTGGAACACTGGAGACAGCAGACAGGTATCGACAGTCGGAACAGAGTGTGATGGCACTTATGGAAGGAAAAACTCACGTGAGGGAGGAGTATGAGGATGTCATGGAAAATGACTTTAGGTCAGCTTCGAAGTGATTCTGACAAAGTGTCAGGTGATTCAGGAGGGAGAAGCAGTGCTGCTGACCTCACATGGGGATATGGTTAGGCTGAGGAGGGAGCACTTTGAGAACCTCCTAAATCCCACTGACATGCCTTCCTTTGGGGAAGAAGAGTCAGGGAATTGTAATGGTAACTCAGCCAAGCTGAGATTCCTGTGGGTATTAAAAAAACTCTTAAGAAATTTGGATGTGGTAGGTAAACATGCCTCTTTAAAATTGCCTGGAGGTCATGGAAGGTGCCTTTAAATTTGGAAATTGGAGTGCTGGTCCAATCTTTAAGAAAGAGGGCTCACAATCCTCAGACTCCCTGGGAAGGCCTGTGCCTAGGTTCTGGAAAGGAGGATTTGGCTGTTGGTCAAACCTTGGATTCAGTAGAAACAATTAGGAGTTCATCTCAGATGTACCCTCATAAGAATTCTGGAGGATTCATGACAATATGCCCAACTAGTCCACACATATTTTGTGTGCTGAGAAAAGGCAAACGACTGCATCTCTCAGCGTATCCTAGGGGTGGTGCTTTTGGAGAATGGGTTAATTGGCCTGTTGCAGGCTATTTGAAAGCTTAATACTCACTGTCAGACTTAATCCTAGTGGGTATGTGTCACCAATTCTTTTCATAATTTTTATGTGGAGAATTCATAGGCACACCCAAGGAATATAATCCTGCTGTCTTTATCAGTGTGTGACCTCAGACAAGCACTGGGGCAGCTTGCAGTCGAGTGTAAAGTGTCTGGGATGAGGTTCAGCACCTTCAAGTGTGAGGTCATAATCTTCATTTGGAAAAGGGTTGAAGTGTCCTCTACATGTTAGAGATGAGGTGCTGCCTCAGGTGGAGTAGTTTAAGTATCTTGGGGTCTTATTTACAAGTGAGGGAAGGAATGAGTGAAAGATCGACATGCGGGTTGGAGCAGAGTCAAAAGTCATATAGACGTTGCAGTGGACAGTTGTGGTGAAGAGAGGGTTGAGCTGAAAGTCAAGCTGTCAGTTTACCAGTCAATCTAAGCTTCTGCCTTCACCTATGGCTATGAGCTTTGGTCAGTGACTGAAAGAAATTGATCACTGATATAGGCGGCAGAAATGAGCTTCCTTCTCAGGGTGTCTATGCTCCACCTTAGAGATATTGTTAGGAGCGCAGACATTCGCAAGTAGGTCAAAGTAAAGCTGCTACTTCTCTGCATTGAAAGGAGCTTTTTGAGGTGGTCCAGGCATCTAATTAGGATATCTCCTGGATGTCTCCATGGGAAGGTATTTTGGGCATGTCCAATCAGGTGGAGACCTGAGGGCAGACTCAGGATGCACTGGAGAGATTATATCTCTCAGCTGGCCTGGGAATATCTCAGCTCTCCTCGGAGGAGTTGAAGGAGTTGGCAGGGGAAATGGACATTTGGGCATCTTAGCACAGACTGTTGCCCCTGAGACCTAGACCCGGATAAGCAGCAGAAGTTGGATAGATAGATGTAAAGAGATGTAAAGATGAAAGAGATGAAAATGGATAAATAGATGTAAAGAAAGATGTAAAGAGCTCCAAACCAAACAAAGCAACATAAGACTAGTTTTTCTTATCTTAGCTATTAAGACCCTCACTTCAGATGGAGATGAGCAGCTTATTCCACCAGCTTGGAGCCCCACATAACAAGTGTCTGGATTAAGATGTGATGCCACACAGATACCTCCATATATATGAATGCTGATCCATTCACTACTCCGTAAGCCAACATCAAGAATTTGAACTGTATGCATGCTTCTACTGGGAGAAAATGGAGTAACCCAAAAAGAGGAGTGACATGTGCCCCTCTTGACTTGTGGAATACAAAATGTGCAACTGCATTTTGAATCATCTGCAGTGGATTGGTAGTGTATGCGGATATTCCTGCATTTAAGGAGTTATAGTAGTCCAGACATGACAGGAAAAATACCTGGACCAGACATTCTGCTGCACACTCTGTCAGATATGGAGTGATTTTGCAGATGTTATACAGAGAGAGAGAGACAGTTGCAACATGATCAGTGAGGTATAGCTGCTCATCTGTCTTCACCCTAAGCTTGAATACACAGATTGGCTGGGATAACGAGTAGCTCTATCTTCATAAGGTTGTGCTTGAGAAAGCTGAGAACTCTGTGAGACAAGCTAATACAGTTTTGTCCACTGGAGGAATGGCAGGTACAGCTGAGTCCCACTGATATAAGAATCCATGGGTCTGGATTATAGGACCTAATTAAGTGGTAAGAGAAGAGAAGAGGACTCATCACCAATTTCTGGGCCATTGCTGTTCTGATTCACATCATAGAGCCCACTCATCCACATACTCGGTCAGGGAAAATGTAGAAAAACCAGTACATCTAAAATACATTTGTTTGGTACATGGAAGGAAAACGAGAGCTCCTAAAGAAAAAGCAATACATACCTGGGATGAAAATGCATACTGGATAAAGAGAGTGAAAATAAACAAGAGTGAAATGGCAGGTTATTGATAAACTAAAAATTAGCTCACAGTGAGTGAGTCACTGTATGAAAAGGTGAGTGCACTCTTTTAGCTGGTTTCTCAATCTGAGTTGCTGCCTGCTTTCCATTTAGTGCTGCTGGGTTATGGTTCCAGTTCCTGAGCGAATGCTTAGTGAAGAAAGTGCAGTAAAACCTTGATGGTCTGTCACTCAATTAACTGTCAATCTCAATTAACCGTCAGAGCAAAAAAAAAATAATTGCATGCCAGCATCTACCTGTTACTACTGCCACATTAAACGCTGCAAGCATGTACATTGGAACTACTCTCCCTTTTGCCAGCACGTAGTGTTTTTCCCCAGCACCACGTGTAATGCCACATTTTGAAATCACAGTGTCCTTCAGCTTTAATAGTGTTTTGTAGCTTTTCTCTTTTGTTACAATTAGACTACAGTCTTGGCCAAAAGTTTGGGAATGAAACAAGTATTGGTTTTCACAAAGTTTGCTGCTTCATTGTTTTTAGATCTTTTTGTCAGATGTTTCTATGGTGTACTGAAGTGTAATTGCAAACATTTTTATTGACAATTACTTTACCTTTATGCACACAGTCAACATTTGCAGTGTTGGCCCTTCTTTTTCAAGACCTCTGCAATTTGCCGCTGTAGAAGCCCTGATTAAAGGCAAGATATACTTCTAATACAATCCTTCATAGAGTGCCATGGTGGTTGATTATGTAGGATTTAGCAATAGTTGCATCAGCCACAATTAGACAATTTTCAGTGGTCTTGTTACTTATCAGTGAAGTTACTTGTAGCTACAGTAAATATGATAACATAAGGATGAAAAGATTCCAAGCACTTATTTCATACATTCTCACAAGCATAGACACACAAGTTAGCCAATCCAGGATGTAAAGTCTTTTCACACGTCAGATGGAAGGTTCACAAATGTTCTTGAGGATCAAGCTCTGCCCATGTTCAAGGCTGGCCCCATTTTAACTTCCTGTTTGGCACGCTCTTAAACAGCATCCAAGCATAAGGAGGCAGAATTTCCTTTGCTAGGCCGTAAGAGACATCAGTAGTCCTCCAAAATGTTCTGGGTTAAAAGAGGGAAAGGGAAACAACTATCCAACCCTTGCCTGCCTCGTACTTGAACAGAGCCTGTGAAGCAATCATTGATCAAGCAAGGCTTGAAGAGCAAAGTGAAAAATCAAGTTCATACAGCATTCATCGCAGCACATCTGAATATCCTGTAGGTGTAGCAGATTGCAGCTTGCTTTTAAATATAGTGCATGCACATTCAAAATGATGATTATACACTCCACAACATTATGATTATTTATGATTCTGAACCAGATTCTTGTAAATCACTGATCATCAGTTTGCAAAAATATGAATATGTACAGTATCTATATCAATTGCCTGGAGAAAAATCCACTCAGACAGAATGTGCAACCTCTGCAAAGGCAATAACAAGGTTGAGACATGAACTCAGGATTGGGGAGCTATGAGGAAACAGCCCTAACCACTGCACCACAACGCCACCCAGTTTGAGGAAGTATGGAGGCACGGACAATTTAGCCTCTCACCTGGATTACAAAATGGATAAATGGATGGATGCAAACCCTTGTACTTTGCACTTGTGACTGGTGGTCACTTTGTTTAATTATTCAACCCAAATTATTTTATTCTAACACTGTCAATCCACCTTTAGCTTTATGCTAGGTCAATACGTATTTACAATATGGCATGACTTAGATTTGATTAGGGTGACTTCATACTCATTATTGTGGGGAATTTTTGTTGAATGGACTCCATTTCACTACAGCTTAAAGTGCAATTTCCTGCTTTTGAAGTTTTAGTTTTTTTGTTCAATTGCACCTTTGTTTTGTTCTATATGAGTTGCAATATACATGAAGTTTAGTATGCTTAAATAAAATATAATAGTACAGTAGTAGTATCTTCACTTGTGCAGAGAATGTTAAAAAGAATGTTAAAATTCTTACTTGTATGTTGACTGTCCCCTTCGTCTGTCTTACCACTATGGGGAGCAGAGCATTCAGTTGCTCTTCTCCCCAGCTTTGGAACTCACTACCACCTTAACTTAGAAATATTGAATCATTTCACTTTTCAAATCTAAACTTAAAACTCATTCGTTTAAGACTGCTTTTTCTATTTGATTACAGTTGTTCTGTTTGATTTTAACTTTTGCATTTTCCTTTTGTTTATAATCTGTGTTTTGTCTATTGTTCTGTGTCCTTGAGTGTTTAGAAAGGCGCCTACAAATAAATGAAATGTATTATTATTATTATTAATAATAATATTGCAGGTTAAACAATTCTGGATGTCTGACTGTGTGAATTGATGGATATCTATGTATCACTCACGTGAACATTTTTGTTGGATGATAATAATTTAACCATCCATTATTAAAACACACTTAATTCAGTTTAGGGTTGTGAAGGATGGAGCCTATATAATAATATTAATATTAAGAAGAAAAAATGTCCTGTGTAAAACAGATAGATAGATAGATAGATAGATAGATAGATAGATAGATAGATAGATAGATAGATAGATATAGATAGATAGATAGATAGATAGATAGCATGACAAACTGTGATTCTTATATAGCTTTTTAATAAACCCTGATTATTTTGAGAATGGCAATTTACCAGATCTTTATACCAAATATTTACTGTGCTAATCCTGACTTTAGTTCATTATCAGCCATAGGTGGGCTTGATGCCTGATGAGAAAGCTTTTAAAGGATTAATCATTACTCACACTGAGGAGAGTGTCTGCAATTCTTCTTAGTGCAACAAAAAAGTCAAGTTTCACACATCATCTGAGAGGAGCTACCAGTCTATTGCAGACGAGTCTGCCCTCTAATGGCTGGAGTGAGTGTTTTGTGTTGTGCAGAGAGAAGTAGTTGTTAATGAGCACTGCAAGTAAAAACACAAATAAATATTTTGCCTATTATGCAAAAACAAGTGTTCTTTCAGATAGCATAAAATTTAATCTGCAACATATGCAGGCTTCAGTTCATCTTCATATAAGCCAAAACCCTAAAGAGGATGAATTATAACCTTTTGCTAAGCTGATTTTATACAACACCAGCTGAATGAAAATGGAGCAATTACTATATTGAGGTCATGTGGTGACAAGAAAATGTATTTCATTTCAACAGAAATTATTTGCTCATTATACTTACTTAGTGTTCCATTTTGCTTTAATAAACAGAAAGAAGACATATCAAACAGACAAAACAAATGTTAAGTAAAAGAGTTTTCAGCACTGTATTTTTTATTATTGCTGGGATCTCTTAGTCTCTTTTTATGCATAACATAAAAGATCAAAAATGATACTGTTTTATAAATGTATCATTTTAGGGTAAAGAAAAATGACAAATAATATATTCATTGTAAATGTATTATGTGCATTTAAGGAAATATTTTACCTACAGTTACTCCAGTGTAAAATTTCTATTGTATATCTTCTGGATACATTACTTTCATACAATTTAATTCTTTGAAGCATTTTAGCTGAATGTTCTTAAAAGATTAAGATTTGCATTATGGCCATGGTTGGTACTATAATTAGGTGACACAATTCAGTTACAAGTTAGACATTTAATTGAAGTATTGTTCCTAACGAGATATTTGCAATTATTTTTTGATAGCCCTAAAGTAAATCTATTGTATAATGTAAAGGGCAGGCATTAATAAATGGTACAAACTCAATACAGCTTTGCTTGTAGTATCTACAGTACACAAAGAAAAGGATTAAGTAGGCTTCCTTTTCTCAAATAAAATCTTATGACACATTCATTGTGCTAAATGGCCACTTAATTAGGTCCATCTGTCCCTGCCCCATATAGTAATTGTGAAAGTGTACATGTAAGTGCAATACTGTTCAAAGCAATTAGGCAGGTGCCAAAGGAATATGTGTGCATAACTGTGAAGGAAAATTTCAGTGCTTTGCATGTGTCATGTGACAAGAGTGAGTCAGGGACAGCAACCCAGTTCTGGATTTCCGGTTTGATGATTAAAACATTGGCCATCAGTCAAAATTCAGCCAGTGGTAATTTTTTATAAAAGAGGTATGTAAAAATGAAAAAAAAAATGCAAATGCAGAAAATATGTTACAGAATCACAGAGGGATTTAGTAGCAACAGGAGACAAACTGAGAAAACAGATATTATTATCACATGAATAAGGCATGAGATCAAAAAAGTTAGTTATGGCAAAGCACAACAGAAAGATCCCTGGTCTGGGATGCCCTAAAACAAAGATTAATCACAGCATAATTTGCCTTTAAAAGCTATGATAGGTGCTAATGCTGACCTGAGGTCCCCTCTCATTTGAATGTGCTCCTTTGTTATTCACAAGAAGATTTTACAGAAGTGTTTTATTTAAAGAATAAGTTCAGCATTTTTCAAGATGGAGTTATTTCCTAAAAATCATGATATATATTAATTTGCCACATGAAATTGTGTTCTAAAGTGGAGCAATTGTTTTATACATTTAAAAAATATTTAGCCTGCTCTTGTACTTTGAAATAGAGGTGAAGGATAATGGGATCCAACTTGAAAACAAAAACCTTAAAACTTACAGAATATGTCTATAGTGTTAGCGAGTATTAATCTGTGTCTCTAGATTGCAAACATACTGCTAAATATTGCGCCATTTTCATTTTAGGAAGGCAAAAAAGACAAAAACATTTTTGTGAGAATCAGCCATTTGAAAAGGACTGTGCACTTCACCTCACTACTTATCTTCCTCCGTGGCAGCCTTTCAGACCAAGAGGTATGGTTTCCTCCAGAGTATTTCTTGAAAAACTGTCTCTGCTCTGTATACAACTAGACAATTTTTCTGATCAATTATTTATTGAGTAATATAGTAAATTGAATAGAATTGTAAAGAACATTTTTAGACAGCTAGACAGAATTCACTGAAAAAATGGTACTCATAATGTTTGTTTCTATACATAACAAGCTGTATGCCTGGAAAAACGGCTATGGATGTAATTTACTTCACAAGAAGGGTTAAATGTTTTTGGTAAATAACAAGTCTTACTGTGTCATGGAGAACATTCAAACTCCATGCAGACACTGGTGCTGTGAGGTTGAGGGAAAGCTCTGCTACCACTCTGCTTATGTTAAAATATCTGTACGAAACTTGCTTAACTTCATCCTGATTTAAACTAAACATATGCTTATGACATCTGTTCTGTTATTGTCACTTGATTGCACGCTATACACGTGCACAGCTTCTATTTCATTAGCTGTCAGCAGGCTACGGAAGCATGCACTTGCAGCAGACAATATGTTTGTGAAATAATGCAATAGCTATTGAGAAATAATATAATATATTTATTTTTTTTTGAGCAATGAAAATACGTTTCTGTATGATTCAGTATGTGTGCCAGCACTAGGGGTGCGCCCAGGGTAAATGTCAAAACTCTACTTACAATGGCCACAACGAGCAGACAAGCAAACAGGAAACTTAGCCTTACTTAAAGAAAATAGCACCAAAAATCTGTGATAAAATATATTATTTCCAGTTTAATTTAGCTTTCACAAATTGAAATCTTTGCTACTTCAAATTGGACATGCAGTACTCAGGGAGTTTTAAGGCTTTTGTTTCCACAATTGAAAGGCAAATGTAGGCTGGGTGTTTTTTCTCATTAATATAATTTGATTTACTTAAGAACACAATTTCATGTAGCAAATTGTCATATATTATGACTGTAAGGAAATAACTTAGACTTGAAACAAATAAAAATTATCAACTTAAACAATATTTTACCCACAATACACGTGTTATGGATGTTGTGAGTATATGGCAGGATACCTGATGTGTATTATATGACATTAGTTATTTGAGAATTTTTCATGTACATTTTAATTATGTTTGCTGTTGTTCAAGCTTTATATCCTTTGAAGACCAATGTGTTATGAAGTCACAGGTTGTATTTTGTTTTGTAAATTTTTTCCGGGCTTAAAGAATTTTTAATAAGCATTTTGGAGTATGGAGAATCCTTTTTTTTTGGTTGATGCTTTCTTAAAATTTAATTTGCAAAGAAGTCACTTTCTTTTTTCATAGGCCCGTGATAGCATTTTGGATTGCTCAGATGATCAGCATTCTCCAGAAGTTGCACTGTCATGTTGCACAAAAAAGTCATCCCAGATTGTGGATTCCTTCTCAGAACTTTATATGCATTTATTTTACTTTTTGTGAGACCTTTGACAAAGACTTAGATTTTTCTCCTTTGTCTTTTGTTTTCATTGTGTTTTTTGGGTTTTGACCCTGCCTGTCTCTGGTTTAGTGTTCAACTCCTAGTTTGTATCCATTGTCCTAGTGGCCTGCCAATTTCACCTTCAACTGCTAGAACACAGTATATAGCAATACTGTAGTCTTCATTTTCATTACATCACGAAATGTAAAGTTTATCTTGGGCATCATTACAAAGAGGGGCTAAGTAATAGATTAAAAAATATAGCATTTTTAGGTGATCCATTGTTTTTTGGCTTGATTCACACCATTGTTTGGCTACTTTCTTATCCCCTATCATGAAACCAAACGAACATAAGACATTAGACAAATGAGAGGAGAAAATACAGTCAATCAAGCTTAGTTGGATAGATGAGATGTACCGGTATCTCATGTAGATACTTTTTACATGTTGACAAGTTTTCCACTTCAACTACAGTACTAGGTAGGTAGTTTGCACTAGGTGCCCACGACTGACAATTCTGAGAACTTGTATTAGGTCCTGGTGTAGCCTTCTCTGCTCAAACTAAAAAAGTTTATTTCTGTCAGCCTGTCAGAGTAGGCCCTTGCTCTTTTTCCTAGGATGCATTTGATTGTACTCATTTGCACAACCTCTATTGCTGATATGTCTTTTGTATTGTGATGACCAGAATTATGTATTGCACTCTAGACGTGGCCCTTTGCCTTTTTAATTGCTTCTGTATACTAACTAAGAATGTTGTAACAAAGTAGACCCTTAAATCTTTATTTGGAGATATGCATCATATCTTGTATTTATAATTAACCTTCTTTTTTCCTAAGCAATCTGCACTTTTTTACATTAAACTACATTCCTCAGGACTTCACCCAGTTCCTAAGATTGTCCAGGTCTTTTGATTTGTTTTTGCTGCTGCCCCAGTATCATCTGTGAATTTCAGAAGTGAACTAAATACACAAGAAACTATGACATTAACATACATTAGTATCCTGGCAATTATCTACCTTGAAACCCAGCTTTGTAAGTTTTCTCTGATGCCAAAAGCTGTGTGTTTCAACATTACGTAGAACTGAATCAATAGTCCTTTGAAAGTCTAAATAAATTATGTCATATGCTTTGCTTTTGTCTGCTACTCCAGTTGTTCATTCAAAAACTCGAGATTGGATTGGCATGATCTCCCTTTCATAAACCAATCCTGGCTGTTATTTAGGATATTATTTTCACACAAGTACCCTTCTAATTTATTTCTAATTATAATGTGTATAATTTTGCATGGTCGGTAATTACTAGGATTGATTTTGTGGATTGGAGTCACATTGCTAACCTTCCAGGCATCAGGTACTTTTTCCATCTGGAGTGACTTTTGGAATATGCTCAATAAAGGCTTATAAATAAAGTGTTTCATTTCTTTAATGCCTTGTGTAGTATAAGTATGAATATGTACGTATCAGGAGGCCTTCCTAGTCTTGAATAGTTAATAGAATAGGTACAATATGTTCCGAAAAGTAGGTTAAAAACAAAACTAATTAACATAGCAGGCAAGATGTACAGTATCCAATACTGATGTCCACACAGTAACAGCAGACAAATAAAGAAATCAACAGCTACCGAGGAATTTACACTACAAAAATGTATACTGACATTAAAGCAAATATCATGCCGCTTATAATATTTTATAGTTTACTTTTTTATTATTTTCTTAAAGAAGTGGTTTGATGATGCTTTTCCTGAGCTAGATGTAGTTTAATTCAATTAACACATGGTAGGGCTATACTAGCAATGTGGTGCAGAGTAGGAAGGTTTTGCTAAGAGTTATAATAAATACTTTGATTATATAATGTGATGGCAAATATATCGAGTTTTCACAATAAATCAATTTTTTTCAAAGCAAGCATTTTGGTCAGGTTCTACACATTTCTGTTGGCCATTAGGTGTAGTCACACCGTTAACAGTAAGCAGGCACATATATGTTTTTGTTATCTAAAGTTGCATGTGTTAACTGAAATACTGTATGTATTATTACTTATTTAAAATGTGTTTACTTTATCCACTATTGAACCGATGGCATAAAGTCAAAATATTTGGACACAACTGATAAAAACACATTTATTCACCCTTCCTTTTTTGATACCTTGCTTCATTCAGGACATTCCCTAAGACAATGAGCCTCAGTTATAGTGCAGTGGGTTAATCGGGTCATAAGAAGTGCTGTGTAACAAACTTATACATTATTTGTAGTTTTTTCAGGGGTTAATAATATCAGTTAACTAGAGCTCCTTCCTCTAGGACATGGCTCCTACTTTGTCCATGACGAAAACATTCTTTCTATAGATCAGTTTGTACTTTTCCTATTGACTGCCCTTGGTCTTTGCTCTTGGTCATTGCAAAACCCAATTTTAAAGGAAACTGTATTGTTTTTAATTGAAACAGGTAATTAGTAGGAATAATGGGAATATTTCGCACAAATATAATTTATATTGTAGCACATTCTGTAAAATGGTAGCTTCAATCAGATGTGAATGTAACACTTTGATCTGTAATCTTGTTCCATTGCAAAGTTTTAGAAGGTTTAGACCAAAAGCAATATACAAAATTAAAACAGGCTTAGTGTATGGAAGCAACAATTTACCTCAGAGAAAGTGGGAAACTAAAATTGCATCCAATAAAAACTTACATAAATCACAGAAAACTTAAAATCGATGGTAAGTCAAATATAAAGTGGAACAAACTGCGAAGGTAACCTTGCAATGCACACTGCTATATACATAACAATGGTAGTAAGCCAACTGAACTAAACTCCTTTTCAAATGTGGGTTTTTAATTCATTCAATTGGGAATTTGCTTTCGAGTTTATTGCTAGTAGTATGTTCACTGGTTATTATTATTATATTTTTTTAGTTTAGACATTGAATTGTGTTTTACTTTAACTTATTACAAGCAGCAACAATGTTAATAGCCTGAGATGTAAGTATTCCATGCAATAAACTGAATGCTTTTACTTTTGGGGTTGTTTTCTGCCTGTAAATGTATTTTAGTGAACTCTTTGTGTGTAGAGGATAGAAGACACATGAGTCGCTAATACAGAACAACCAAGGGAAAACTTTTAGGATGGGGTGAGACTCAAAACAAAAGTATGGATTGTACAGAAAAGAACAGATGAAAATAAATAATATTATGAACTATCTACATTGTCTACCTCTCTCTATTCTAGCCATAGGGAATCCTTGAGGTGTGCTAGCCTTTAAACAAACCAAGGTATGCCATCGCTGTCAGCCTGCTTTGGACCCGAGGAAGCCATTTTCTCTTCATCTTCTGTCTTCCTCCCTGTCAGGACTCCTGTTTTTAATATCATTTGCCTCTATTTTGATTTGTGATTTGGACAGTTATATCACCATCATTCTGATGGCACTATTGTTGATTCCCATTGCTAGGACTGTCATGGTGTGGGTAAGTCTTTAGATATTGCGGCTTGTCAATCACAATGCTATAATAAAAGGTCATCCTGGGGTATACTTCCCTATCCGACTACAAGGATTTCAAAACCCTTCAGACTTTGTGAAAAAATGTCTTTGTTTTGTTTCTGTGGTTTTTGAACTCTCTGCACTCCTCCTGACTTTGATTTTGTCATGAGATTCTTAGATTAGGTTATTGATAGTTGTTCTTCTAGTTCTGATCCACGCTACAGTTTTTTGAGTATGTTCTTGTCTTCCAGTCACCCTCTGAAGTCTCATGCCTCCTGAGCATAACAACAGCTACATTGTCTGTCGGCCGCACTCAAGCTTCATAGCATGATTGCTAACCAAATCTTCCTTGAGGTTTGTTGAACTTTCCTCCTTCCACTTTACAGCTCACTCACCATGCCACATATCAGCTTGTCTCCCATTCTTCAATTGTCCGTCCAACTTATTGGGCAGTGCTGCTCATTGTGTCCTCTTGCCCATTGCTTCTGTTGGTGGACTTCATTTGCATAAACTTCAAGGCCCCGAACAGCCGACTGGTTCTGTCTCAGCACTGCACTGAGCGTATAGCACAGATAATCTAAGCTACTAAGCAAAGCTAATTTTATTTTTTGAATTAACATTACCAAATGTCAATCTTATCAGTCAATGCATTTTTTAGATTTTGGGATGTTTCCTTTTTCTTTTGCATGGGGTTGTTATTACCCTTAAATATTATTGATATATAAAAATGTCCTTTCTTAGCAGATATTTACTTCCCTAGATTTGCAACCCTGTCAAATTAATTTTCTAAAATTGTACAGAAAATTGTGTTTTTGTAATGAGTGAGCAAGTGAGTGAATCAGTCAGCTTTGCATTTTATATATACAGATGTAACATTTTGATATTTTTTCATTTGCTGATGCACATGAACATAGCCTTGAACTCCATTGGATTACTCACCTCACTGTCATATTCTTGTATATGTATTGACTTCTTTCTAAATTCTACTGTTTTGTTGGCCTACATAGTTTTGTGGCCTACTACCAGCTTTGTGGAAATAGCTGAAAATTTGTTTCATAACGTATATCACCTTGTTAAAATTAGATCACAGTAGTTAGCACAGCTGCCTCACAATTCCAGGGATTCCAGAGATTTCCTGGCCTGGTTTCCGTCACCGTTGATTTGCACAGTCCATGAAGGCTTTCTCTGGTTACTTCTATTTTCTATTTTTTTAAATAAGTAATAATAATAATGATAATAATAAATAATAATATATCATAGTAATAATAATAATAAATAATGCTGGTGCCTACCTAGCATCAAGGGAAGCAGATGTGGGCTTCAATTCATTATGACCATGAAAATGAATAAAAGCAGTTTTACAACAAATTTTGTGGACTGTAGTTTGAGACAATAAGTAAGGGTATAAAACTTAAACAAATCCTATCAATCATTTAAAGAATTTTTCTAGCTTCAGAAAAATGAAATATGGCATTCTTCTTGGAGAAGTACATTATTTGTAATACTTTTTCTTGATAAATTTAAGAAAACTAAAAAGAAACTCCTCACACAGAGTATCGCACAATACACTCGAACACCAAGATTATTTTACATGGAGAGAGCTGCTTAATCATTTGTTTGAGCTGAATAGAACTCCTGCTGAAAGTCAATCAGCCACAAATAAAAGAAAACCGAGTCTTGTCACACTGCAGAGGGGTTTAAATTATAGTGGACGTGTCCTATCCAGTATGTTATTTGTCAAAGGGCTATTATTTGCTACCCAGGACACTCCTCTAGCAAGAAATACTTGTTAATCTGACCAATCTTAAGAACCCTGCTGGATCACTACACACATTCACAATAGAAATGCTTTTACCTCTCAGATTTGACTTTTGTGACAAAGACATCTCAGAGTCAAAAGGAATTAAAGATCGCACAATTCAGATACTATTTAAGGTCCATTTTGTTTGTATCCAGTGTGGCACACAGCTACTGTATCCTCTTTCTATATGGTTGCAGGAATTTCATAAACCTATCGAGCATTTATTTTGTAAAAATAATAAGGCATGTGCCTATTGCAGCTCATTGTCCTCTGTAGAATACCTAAATTGGAACATATAATGCTGGGACTTTTTCTTAAGTCATCCATTCATGCATTTTCAAATACATTTTGTTTGATTTTAGGTTAACAGTATTTTTATTCTTTAATATATTTTTGCTTCATCACTTGCAAATAAGCTCTGTTTCTGTGAATTCAGAATATTTTCAGGTCCCTTCACTTTCTGCAAATATTATTTAATTTTAAATGGATAAATTTTTCCATGTTTGTGCATCTATATTTAAATAACCTGTAATTGCAATGTTAAAACATATTCAAGTTTGCAAATTTATTAAAAACTGAAATATTTACTTCATCTAAGTATTCCTACACTTAATTCAGTAATTTGAAGAAGCCCCATTGTCAGCAATTACAGCTTCAAGACTTTCAGCAGTTTATACAATACAATATAATACAATTTATTTTTGTATAGCTCAAAATCACACAAGACTCTTGACAGACCCCCAGCCTTGACTCTCTAAGAAGACAAGTAAAAACTCCCAAAAAACCCTTGTAGGGAAAAAATGGAAGAAACCTTGGGAAAGGCAGTTCAAAGAGAGGCCCCTTTCCAGGTAGGTTGAGCGTGCAGTGGGTGTCAAAAAGAAGGGGGTCAATACAATACAGTGCAATACACAAAACAGAACAAATCCTCAATACAGTATAAAAATAAACATTTTACAAGTACGGAGCGGAATTTAACAGTACATGATATCAAATAATATGATTTGGATTTGTTTAGAGCCATCGATCTGCTTCCCCCATTTGGCCATTCCACAGCTGAAACAGCGCTGGGCCAGCCAATCAGATGAAAGGACACCTCTACCCGACTATTCTTACGATCCTCCATTAGGGATTACTTTACCTTAGGCAGGCAAAACAACTTGGCAGTTGGGCTGTGGCACCAAGTGCCACATTTGAGTACCAAGAAGAGAAACAAAATAGGCGAGGGTTAGTAACAAATTATAATATTCATGTTACTTATGTTTTAGTGCTAATGACTAACAACAGAGATGCAGTCTGTACAGTTAATCAGCAGCTCTAGTCAGGATATGCTAAACTGAAGTAGTGAGTCTTCAGCCGGGATTTTAAAGCTGAGACCGAAGGGGCATCTCTTATAGTAGCAGGCAGACCATCCCACAGTTTAGGGGCCCTGTAACTAAAAGCTCGACCTCCCACTGTTATTTTATTAATTCTTGGAGTCATAAGCAGATCAGCATCTTGAGATCTTAATGTGCGCTCTGGTTTGTAAGTCATAATAAGTTCAGACAAGTAAGCCGGACCTTGGCCATTTAATGCTTTATATGTTAAAAGGAGGATTTTGAAATCTGCCCTAAACTTAACCGGGAGCCAGTGTAAGGATTTAAGAACTGGAGTTATGTGTTTGTATTTTCTTGTTCTTGTAATAATTTTTGCAGCCGCATTTTGGATTAACTGGAGGCTGTATAAAGAACAGTTTGAACAGCCAGTGAACACCACCTTGTAGTAGTCAACCCTACTAGAAATAAATGCATGAATTCATTTCTCAGAATCCTGTTTATTTAGAAAGCACCTTAATTCCGAACATTTTTAAGATGGAAGCAACATGATTTGGAGAACTTTGAAATATGCACTTTAAATGGCATGCTAGAGTCTAAGATAACTCCTAGATTGCGGGCTGATTCAGTAAAATTAATGGTGATTCAAACTGAGTTAAATGATCACAAAATATTGTGATCAGCATCATTCCCTCCAACAACTAACATCTCTGTTTTATCTGTATTTAAAGACAAGTAGTTCTCATCCATCCACTCCTTTAATTCACTAACACAACTAATTAAAGACTACATCGGAGAAACTTCATTTGATCTAAATGAAAGGTATAACTGGGTGTCATCCGTATACGAGTGAAAATTAACATTATGTTTCCTAATGATAGAACCCAGTGGAAGCATGTAAAGTGAAATAAGTAAAGGTCCCAATAATGATGAGCACATTTCTGTACATATTGCAATCGATTTGATAAATAAGAACTAAACCAAATGAGCACGGTGCCTGTAAGGCCAACATCGTTTTCTAGCCTGTGCAGTAAAATAGAATGGTCAATGGTGTCAAATGCTGCACTTAAGTCTAACAACATAATTACAGCGGAGTTTACTTCATCAGAGGATATCAGAATGTCATTTACAACCCACGTCAGTGCCATTTCTGTACTGTGACCAGTGCAGAAACCAGACTGGAATTTTTCAAATAAATTGTAATGCATAACGTGTGACTGAAGCTGATTGGTGACTACTTTTTCTAGTATTTTAGAGAGAAAGGCTAAATTTGAAATAGGGCTATAACTATTTAGTCTGTGGGTCTTGGTCTGACGTTTTAAGTCATGGTTTAATGACTGACAACTTTAGTGCATCAGGTACTGTGCCATGCAATAATGAATTATTGATAACGTTTAGAATAGGTGCTGCAAGAACATCCATTGCACTTTTTACTAGTTTTGTTGGCACTGGATCTAGGGAACAAGTAGTGGGCTTCATTTTAGAAATTAAAGTTAAGACTTCCTGCTCAGTTACAGGATTAAAATTACTAAAGTGCTGAATGCAATGTGAGGAAGGGTCTGCTAAGCTAGTATTTGGTTTGTACTGTGATGCTGAGATCTGGGATCTTTTATTTTTAATTTTCTTATTGAAGAAGTTCATAAAGTACAGTATGTACTGCTAATATCTGTTAGTATTTTGCACTGTAGATCTGAATTCTCATTTGTTAATTTAGCAACTGTTCTAAACAGTACCGATGATTTTTATTATTGCTATCTATTATTGTAGAATAGTATTCTGAGTGAGCTTTAAAGAGAGCTTTTTTATATTTTTAACACTCTCTGTCCATGCAATTTGAAAGACATGTAGCTTTGTTGTTCTCCATCTGTGCTCCAGTTTTCGACACTCTAATTTAAGAGCTTGAGTGTTTTCATTAAACCAGGGAGAGTTTCTATGTGCTTTGATCACTTTTGTTTTAAGGGGAGCCACTGTGTCCAGAGCATCTCTCAAGGTCACATTATAATGTGATGTTAGCTGATCTAAATTGTTTTCCACATTTACATTTGATGTTAACTGATCTAAATGGTTTTCCACAATTACACTCGACTTACTCAAAGTATCTATAAATTTTGAAGCAGAATTACAATCTAGATGTCGCACTGTCTTTGTTTTAATCTGTGAGTGCATTGGCAAGGGCAGGACTAAATCAAATGTAATTAAGTAGTGATCGGAAAAACTTCATTTAATGGAGTAATATTTAAATTTTGAATTTCAACTTTGTAAGTTATAATTAAATCTAATGTGTGGTTATGATTATGAGTTGGACCTTTGACAATCTGACAAAATCCTACTGAATTTAACAAATAAGTAAAACATTTGCTAAAAGTGTCAGTTTCCACATCAATGTGTACATTAAAATCCCCCATCAGTACTACGTGATCATAATTTTTAGCCAAATTAGATAAAAAGGTTGCTAAATTCAGTCATGAACAATGAATATGGCCCTGGTGGTCTGTAGACTAGCACTATAATTGTGTTGGAATCTGTTTTAATATTTAAAATGAATGTCTCAAAGTATGTAAAGTCGCCTAGATTTTTAGATGTGATTTGCATTTTGTCACAGTTTATACCATTCTTCCTAGTAGATTCACTCAAACATCATTAGATTGGATGGAAAGCAACTATAAACTGACATCTGCTGTTCTCTCTATGGTTGTCCTATGGGATTTAAGTCTAGTCTTGGACTGGGCCACTCCAGCATTGCCTTGACTACATGCTTTATGTCACCTGTTGTACTGAGAGGTGTACCATCATCCCAGTCAGAGGTCCCATACATTCTGGAGAAGGTTTTCTTCATGGACCAGTCTGCATTTGGCTGCATTCATCCTCCACTCAATTCCTACCAGCCTCCCTTGTCTCTGCTTCTAAGAGCACCCCTGCAGCATGATGCTGTCACCACAGTGCATCACCATTGTGATCAGACCAGAGAATCGTATTACTCAATGTGAGCTGTAAAATGCCTTTTTCTGAAGAGTGGCTTCTGTCTGGCCTGATTGATAGTGTGCTGCTGAGATGGTTATCCTTCTATCCTTCAGTAGAGGACTTCTGAAGCTCTGGTAAAGTGACTATTAGGTTTTTGGTCACCACCCTGATTAAGGGATTAAGGTCCTTCTTGCTTGGAGAACTCTAAGAAGCATTCTTGTGGTTCCAAACATCTTCCATTTTACAATTATTGAGGCCACTGTGCCCCTATCGGCACTCAAAGCTTTAGAATGATTTTATACCCTTGGACAGATCTTTGCCTCACCAAAATTTGATTGTAGAGGTCTTCAGAGAGTTCTTTGGGCTCGTTTTTAGTCCTGACATGAAGTGTGAATTGTGGGACCTTATATACACAGGCATGCGCCTTTATAAATGATGTCCAATCAATTCAGTTTACCACAAGTGGACACAAACAACTTCTATGCACATCTCAAGGAGAATTAAAACAACCAGCATGCATCTACCCGAAATCTGCAGTAGTACACTAAGGGGTCTGAATACTTACATGAATGAGAGATTTCAGTTTTTGATTTATAACGAATTTGCAAACCTTTCTGAAAACATGTTTTCACATTGTCATAATGGTTTATTGAGTGTAGATTAATGGGCAAAAATTAGATCTACAACATAAGTTGGGCAAAAATGGCAAATCCATTTAAGTCTGCAGAAAGTAAAGGGGTCAGAATCGACTATAGGTCAGATTGAGATGATTTGTAATCTGTAAAGAAAGCAGATACACCTTGTTTTAAATCACAATGAAGGCATTCTGATCTGTGTCTTTTTTAAGATACAAGGAGGTACTTATTTTGAATCCTCCTTTTAAATATTCTGAATATTACCATATATACTCGTGGATAAGTCAGTACTTGATTTAACCGTATAATTTCTGATATTTTATACCAGAAATCGGTCATATAAGTCGAATGCTATTGGTCCAAGAGATTATGATATGCTAACGCCCACCTGAGAGAGTAACCAAGGAGCACATTGCTTTTTTTTCTATGTATTGAGCATACATGACCACACAGTAATACCCCAACTATTCCAAAGCAACGTTTGCACTGATTTGTGTTTTTTGTATCTCACACCCTCATACACCTTTATCGTAAGAGCATCCCTTATCTACGATGGAGTATTCAATCAGAAATATGAAGCTGGTTTTAAATTAAACGTTGTTGAAGTAGCAAAAGAAATTGGTAACTCTGCTGCTGCAACAAAATTCGATGTGTCTGAGAAACTGGTGTGAGATCGGAGAAAGCAAGAAGATGAAAAAAAAATTAAGTGTTGCATTTTTGAAAGGGCATATTTATGATCGATCTTTTGGGTTTCAAGACCTGACTTATACGTTAGTGTATACGGTATTTAGATTTTTTTTATTACAAACACCATTTCAGCTGGCATTTCTGTCAGGAATGAGTTGACTCAGCTTAATCATGTTTTTGTCATAGAAAAAAAAGACAAAAAAATTTACTTGGAGCACCCTCCTAACATTAAATTTAAAATTTTGACATTTTATTTATTGTTGTCCATTTCTATTGCTTACTTGTATAGCTTTATTATATAAGTTTGTGTTTAGATTTTATCGTTTTATATATTTATTTATTTAATTTCTTTATACTTATTTATTTATGTGTTTGCTCTTTGTAAGACAAATGTTTTTAAGTTCTAGTAATGTGTTTTAAGGAACACGTCTTGTATGTTGTTGCCAGCATGTCTCTTTCCATTGATTTGTTCTCTCTCTATCTGTTTCAACTTGACAATCTTCTTTTCTTTGCAATGTTCTTTCTTGTTTCAGTGCCAGACATCACCAACTTTATTTTTTATTTAGTCTTTATGGCCTCCGCCCTGTATCCTCTAACTATGTTTCTTCTGGAATCTTCTCTGGCTCATGTGGGTTCTTTCATCTCCTACAAAATCAATCTATTTTCTCCCTAGCTCAATGGCCAAGTTTCCATCCAGTTTTTTGCGACATTTTGTTATTGACAAAAAGAATATACGTAAAACAAACGTGCGAAATTTGCTGTCTCCAGCCTGTTTCCATCCAACTGGCTTTTTATTGATAAAATGGTGTGCGTGATGACGTCATCCCCCCCAAAACGAACTGTCGCATAAGTTTTGTTGTATCGCGAAAAAAAATCTTATCTTGAGCCGTTTCCATTCATAATTTTGTGTATGTCGCAAATTATCTACCTTTTGTTTTCCATGTTACACCCCCCTCCACTAAACAAAGAAACAAAGAAATGGAGAGATTATTCAGACAGTTTTTTTAAATTTGCCAGCTTACTGTTATTTCAGTTTCACAAATAATTGGAATTGTACATAATATCCGAAGACGACAGCAGAATGAAGCAGTTGCTTGTCTGATAGCCCTAGAGCTTGAAGAAAGTACCCCAGTGCGACGAAACCCACGGGTATGGGAGAGACGATGGAATAAGACCTTCTGGGAGGAGGTGGTGGAGAGACACTTCACAGAAAATCTCTGGCTGCAACATTTTAGAATGAAACGGCCGACGTTTGAGATGTTGTGTGGATTCATCAGTCCTGATGTTGCGCCCATCACAGGTTGCCACCGACCACCGTTCCAACCCAAAAGCGGATTGCCATCGCCCTTTACAAGCTGGCAACCTGCGTCGAGTATAGAGTAGTTGGAGAAACTTTCGGAGTTAGTAAAACTACCGTCTATCGATGTGTATATGCTGTGTGCACCACTATTAAAGAAAAATTAATGTGGCATTATATCAGACTTCCGACTGTAGCGGAGGCCAATGAAATTGCATACCACAATTCCTTGGTGCATCTTGTGCCACAGATTTACGGTGCGCTGGATGGCACGCATGTGCCTATTCTTCCCCCGACGGAAGGCTACCGCAATTACATTAATTGCAAAGGGAGGCCATCTATTGTTCTCCAGGCCCTTGTTGATGACAGGTGCATGATACGAGACATTTGCGTTGGCACTCCTGGAAGTGCCCATGATGCAGCTGTGTTTGCAGCATCGGATCTGTACAGGTGAGCCTACCTTTCAACATCCCTTCTCAGTGCGATAACAACTGAATTAGTACTGTAACCTGCTTCCCTTAAGGTTTTTAATTAAAACTGAAATTTTAATTAATACAAAATAATGAAGTTTAATAAAAAAAAGAACTAAAGTTAATATTAATGAGAGAATTTCTCATATATGCTAAAACATCTGCCATTTAATAATAAGAAAAAATGTTTAGATAATGAAACACACGGTTTATTAAATATTTTGACTGGCACAGTAAATTACCTTTGCGGTTTTTGTATTATTTAGACATCCTGAAAGACACCCCCAGGCTACAGTTGATGTGGAGGGAGTTCAGGTACCCCTTTTAGTAGCAGGAGACCCAGCCTATTCGCTACTGCATTGGCTCATCACCAGAAATAACGAGCCTCTTCATCACGTGTACATTCTCGTTTAGATTGCGCGTGAGGAAAATGTATCATGTGACACATTTATTTGCGTTAAAGCCCTTTTTTCCGACAAAAAGTGTTTCCAATGTAGTTTTTGCGACATCTGAAGTATCGATATGGAATTTATGCGCTAAAGTTAAACGGAAAAATATTATGTCGACATGTACAACATTTTATCGATAATTAGCATTTCCATCAGCTATATCGGTAAAAAAATTTGAAGCGCTAAATATTTTTTCGCAAAAACTCCTTGGATGGAAACCTGGTTAATGTCTGCTGCCCTTCAGCTTGCAAGAGCTGTTCTTCTGCTGAAGAAACCAGCCCTTTGTTATGTCTCAGCCAGAGTTCTTTCCCGTTTGTTGTTGTCTGTGTTCATTTTTGATTATTTTATATGTATTGATTTTATGTGTGGTTTTTGTCATTGCTTCTTTTTATGTTTCAATACCTCAGCTATGTTCCATATGTTTTATGGGTGGGAAAACCTGTCAATCACTGCCAGGAACTGCCCTCTGCCCTATAAATCTGGAGGGTCACCCACTGTCTCTGATGGTTCATTTCAAATGCGCTAGGGGGTTTTAATGAGATTTTGTGTTTTGCTGTGCTTTTGTGAAATTCAAGATTTTTGATCCTTTTTTCTGAATTTGTGATTTGTGATTTTGTTTGCTTGATTTGCCTTGTGGTTTAGGCAACTCTGTTTTGCCATTGTGCTCTTCTGAACTGCACTGTATCACGGATCATCTTATGTAGATGCAAAACATTTTAATTTTTATAAAGTTTCTGTGTTTGCCCATTTATCTAGCTGGGGTTTTGGTGATACAGCTAGTGGGCATTTTTGGAAGTGATTTTTGGGTCTTTGTGTGTTGAGACTCCCAATCATAACACCCTTAACCCTTCTGTTCTTTTCAACTTTTGCCCAGTGTCAAGTGCTGGAGAGTGGCATTGTGTTACATGTTAACATATGCAAGTGAGAATTTAATTGTGCTGTATGTGCACATGACAATAATGATACTATAAACCTATGTATAAACCTATACTATAAACCTACCAATATTTTATAGCATTGTAATTTAATCTCATTTTTGATGTTCTTAAAATGGTGATGTTGATAAAGCCAATAGTACCAATATCTCCTGGGATTTTGTTATTCTTCCATTAACCAGTTTCAGTTCTAATCAAAATATATCCCATAATCAGGGGGAAAATAAACACAGTGTGTTGAAAATATAAGCTTAGCAGTATACAGTTGTAAGGCTGTAAATAGTGATTACCAAAAAAATTCATATAACATTAAGTTTGCAGTGAAACATAGTGTTACGCTTCACCAAAAAAGCATGAAACAAATTGTATTACACTTTCAGTGCTGTCTATAAGAGTTTACATGCATTCATTCTGCATGCATCTGCCACTTACTTAGTGTTTAAATAAAGATCTCTAGTGAAAAATAAATCACTTGACTAATTTATTATAACATGTAGACATTTTATTGAATTAACAGTTGTGTTCTTGCAGTAAGATCCTCACTTTGCTAATTATCTATATATATAATTTACTAATGCAAGACAACCATGGAAAGCACGCCGGAATGGGCATGGATTCACTAAGCCGCCAACAAGTAAGACACCGATGGCGCACGCAGGGAGGAGCCACGCCCACCAACTCCAAGACCATTGGATATGACGATAACTCGCAGAGCCACGCCCACCAACTCGGACGCGACGACACAGAAGAAACGGCGTCATTTATATACCTGCACGTTGACTGTTCATAGAGGCATGTTTCTCGTGGAGGTAAATTGCCATATGCAGCGTGTAAAACGGTTTGCGATGGGTATCACATGGGATCTTTAAAACAATCCTTTACAACTGAGGTTAAAACACAATGAAGTAAGCAGTCTTTAAAAACCGAGTTTTCGGTTACGACGCACGACTGCGTGCACCATAGCAAACTATTTTACACGCTACATACAGCAATTCGCATCCACGACAAACATGCGTCTTCTTAGATGCTCCTGCAGAAATACGGAAGACGTTTCCCTGCCCACTAACACTCCTTTTTCACCGGCCCGCTTCTACCCTCACTCTCTAGGCATTCACACTGCCTGCCCATGTGCCCAGACGCAAAAACTCACCGACCACCCAGTTAACCCCTTTCGTCTGTGCTAGGAGTCCACATTCACGCCTAAGCCACGTTGACTTTTCATTATTCTTTTCAGTTTCGACACCCGACCGCGTCCACCATGAAAAACCATGCGAAAGGAACAACGAAGCCCCACCCAGAAACTCTACCCCTCCTCCCACGTGCTCAGGAACGCACCTCAGACCACTGCCCGCCAAATCAAACAGCTCATGAAACACATACTCACTCACTTTGGTCTGTGCTGCGGTCCAAACCCAGCTGTGAGCCACGTTGACTATTCTTTTGCCCTCCATGGCTACCGCTTCAAATGTATTTCATGGAAGCAACACTTTTTTCAATGTTATAGAAATTCCTGCTTCAGGTAACTGTTTCTGTCAGTCAGGTTTTTTTGGAGAAATGTCATTGACAAAACTGTTGCTCTCAAACTTCGTAACATGGCTGTTAGCTTTATTTGCCAACATTGGGATAACTTCGGTGACGTGGTGTCCGTTGTTTTTAGTCACAGAGGCATTGTTATACAGTCTGCTCAACAATACGCTGATTACATGAATACGTCCTGAGTCTATGGTGGCGAGGCAGAAATTGTGGCAATGTCCCAATTCCTTCCAGCTACTATCAGCATTTACTTCCAAGAACGTCCTCATGCCTCTCCTCAAGTTTACAATCCGACCCAGCGTCTCTTCATATCCCTGCTTTTTAGCGGTCCTTTGAATCATGGGCATTACGAGGTTCTCATGCTTCTCAAATACCCACGTGATTACCTTCTGGTGACATCTTTTGACTCTGTTGGTATGTGCACACAGCGTGCAGACCCACTTGCTCGCCACACTAATGTGACGTCACCTGCCCACTCTCCTCTTCCTGAAAAACATTTAAAGACACCCTCCCCTGAACACACGCATTCCACACAGGACTTTCAATGCATCTTTTGTTCCAAAAGCTTCAGAGTGCACAGATATCTGAACGCACATTTGAAAAAACACAACACTAACTGAATGATGCAATGTGAACATTGCCAACAATGCTTCGAGACAACTCGCGCTCTCAAAAAACACTTACGAACTCATTCCACTCTCACCTTCAATTGAACATTTGTAACAAGGACTTCACAGGTGAGATGGATCTCCACAACCAAAGATTTGTATGCAAAATTTGCGACAAACACTTTCACGCACGCAGATACCTTACTAACCATCACAAAACACATTCCCTGATGAATTCTTTTCAGTGTCAACACTGCTCCAAAACCTTCACACGCCAGAAATATCTCAAAGCACATTTACACACCCACTCCACTGAACAACGCATTCCAAAAAGATCTTTGAATGCGATTTGTTCAAAAACGTTCCGAGTGCAGAGATTTCTCAACATGCATTTAAAAACACACTCCACTGAACGAATTATGCAATGTGAACATTGCCAGCAATGCTTTGACACAACATATTCCAATTCCCTTCAGTGTCAACACAGCGCTAAATCGTTCATGCACAAACATCGCATTCACTTTTCTGCAGCTTTTCAAGAAGATACCGCCTTTCACGAAGATACCGCCTTTCACGTCCAAGAACATAACATTGGCCTACCTACCGCACTATGTGCTTCTTGCAATGCTCTTCATTGGCCAGCAGAGGTCAACAAATCCGGACATTACACTAAGTGTTGTCATGCCGGCAAGGTGTCTTTGCCACTGCTATCCAAGCCCCCTCTTTTATTGGAAGACCTCTTGACTGGCAAGAACCCGTTGTCCCGAAATTACTGTAATCATATCAGGGAATACAACTCTGTTTTAGCTTTCGTGTCAATGGGCGCACACATCGCTCAACCATCTGGACAAGAACCGTATGCTTTCAGAATCCACGGTCAAATTTATCACCAGGTCTCTCCTTTATATAACAATCCTGACACGGCACCACAATACGGTCAGCTATATATCTTCGATTCTGCTGAGGCTACCAGTCAACGTTTGCAAAAGGAATGTAATAGCGCTTGCAGTGACATTTTGTTGCTTCAACTAGACAACATGATACGCCAGGTTAATCCCTTCGCAAAGTCTTACATGCAAATGCATGACATTATCACTCACGGTTACTCTGTTACTGCTGTATGAATGGTATTCATGGAAAATCCAGGTCTGAATATGAGAAGATATAACGCCCCGTCCTGTCAAACTGATGTTGCTGCTTTGTAGGTGAAGATGGGGAACCTCCTGCACCACGCAACACAACACAACATTTGCATATATCCAAGGGGAGATACTTGCAAGCGTATCTCTGTTCTCAATATGAACTGTGACCCCATGGTTTTTCCACTGGTATTCCCTTTCAGAGATCCAGGCTGGCACATACAATTAACCCATGTTGAGTAAAAACAAACCGCGAAAAGAACGCGAGTCACACAACTCCAATTTTATGCTTTCAGGCTTGCCATGAGATCTTCATTTAGTGCCTTGCATTCCAGTGGAAAACTCTTCCAGCAATACATCGTCGACGCATCTGTCAGAACAGAAGGCGCGCGTCTATATTTCCTTCACTCACATCAACAAGATTGGTCCGCCAGTTTTCAGTCACGGACGATTGTGTGTTGGTTCGTTCCGTGCATTGCTATAATGTTGCATTTCTTGCTGATTTATTACATTACCTATTTTTCAAATGTTAATTTTCTCCCTGTGCTTAAAAATCATTAAAAAAACGACCTGATTATGCGACGTATGGTACGCCGCGGGTTGGCTAGTAATTATAAAATTGGTGACTGCAATCCTAAAGATGCATCTGAGACAGAAAAGTAACTGAAAGCTCGGCGGCGCATGCAGAGAGCATATTTTCCACCTAATCTGCTGAAATCTAGGAAAAGGAAAGGACAGATGTTAAATAACAGCACATTGGAGGCATAAATGGCATTCATTTTACAAGTGTGCAACAGATTAAATGCATTATTCAACTGCAGAAAAGAATGCTGGAAAACACAAAAGTATTAAAGAGGATTTGGGGGCCAATATTACTTGTTTTTTGGAGCAGGAGCTTTCGTTTGGACATCTGAAGGGCTACATGGGAGTTGTCATGCCAATGGGCAGCCCTGTTGGGATCCTTGGGTGCTGCTGAAGGGAGCTAATGGGTTAGTTTCCCCTGTACTTACTGGATACAATGTATTTATAATTGAAGTACTGTCAAATCTGGCAAAAAGGATTCCCTCCTGCCTCAGCCAAGTGAGTTGGAATCAAAAGTGGAGGATGACAACACTTTTCTGGAGAGGAGGAGAAGAAAAACAGAAGCAGAATATTTTCACTGGCTTGTGTATATTACCAGCATCTTTCTGTAGTGCTTTTGATCTATGAAAAATACAATGCCTAGTTAAAACTGAACATTTTTAAAAGCTTTTCTTTTTGGGACTAAAATGTGTATCTTTATTAGCCGTGGCTTGCAAAGTGCATCCCACACCCCAAACACCAGGCACCCATCAAACCATGGTTGTATCTAAAATATTAACTTTGTCAAGCACATGCACTTACAGAACCATCTTCAGGGCCCCGATCAGGTAGATAATTCGACCAAAGCAAGTACACAGTTCAGATGGAGTCCAGCTGGAAGATCATTGACCTGCTTACTGGCCAGCCCAGGAAGCCTTGTCCTTTCCAGAAGAACCTAAACTAGCCACAAGAAGTGTAACTTCAATAATAGACCCACGTCTGAGGGATACGAAGCTTTGTCTCAGAAGCTTGTCTTTGTCTCTGTGAAAAAAGTTTTCTTTTAATCACAGCAAAAGCTGTTCTTTTGCAACTTTGAGTGCTATTTACTTTCCATCCATTCAACAACATCTTTAATAGACTGGGTTACCATGTTAATATCCCAAGTCTTTGTGCTGAGACAACTGAGCTTTTTTAACAACTTATAAGTACACAAGAGGAAAGTCCTAAAGGAATGATATTAAAGTGCTGTACATTTTGTTCACAAAGAAAACAAAAGCTTTAAAGAAAATGAAAGTCAACAGACTGTCATTTGTTAGTTCAAGCCTTATAATAACATAATGGTTCTGTTACAAAATGTTTTTAAAGTAAGCAACTCTGCTGGCAAAATTTCCTGCATATTTTATAACAAAGACATTTAGACTGTTTTTTAAGACTTTTAAAATGCTTCCACGTATTTTTAATTTATCTTCTTATGTCATCTTTTCAAGCTCTATATGAAGTGATGGAGACCTCTCAATATACAGAGATCTTGACATTGTAATGGAGAGATGTTGACAATTCATTAGTAGGTCGAGTACCACTGTTTCAGTATAGCTATAGCAACAGGGTCAGTTAGTTAACCTAAAATAAATTGGGTTTTCACAGCAAACCTTCAAAGTCAGTCAAGAGATTTAATCAAATAAAGCTGACTAAAACTCAGCATTTCAATAATGTTTTGCCTTTACTAAAAACGTATCGACATACCGTCAAAATGACACTGTCACTTCTGCAATTAATTTTTTTTCTCTATTTTCATTTTGTAACAAGCACTTCTCCAAGTATTTGAGGTACTTGTTCCTTTTTGTGTCACCACAAGATTAATGCTTGTTCACTGATAAATAGACATTATCTACCCTGTGACCCTGAGCTGCAAATTGGAGTGTGAAATGGAATGGAAGGATGTACAGTTTCAGAAGCAGTTTAGCTTTGTTTTTGATAGTTAGGGACACAAGGAACAGAAGTCTGACATTAATGGACACAAGGCAGGAAACAATCATGAGAGGCAGATCAGGCCATAGGAGGGTAAAACATGCACACAATAACACAGAGACAATTTAGAGCAATCATTCTAGTTAACAGAATATGTCAAACTCTGTGAGTAGCTGTCATTTCCGGAGAAATCACACTTAACAAAAGTAGGCAGGCAGGACTAAAATCAGGGTTCAAGCCACAGGAGGTGCTGTCCCATGACAAATGTTGCCATTCATCCATTACCTATCCCACTTTGTCAATTTGAAAGACATAGCAGACAGTGTCTATTATAGAAGTATCAGATTCAAGGCAGGAATCAGTGAAGAATGGATTCATGGGCGCCTTTACACAAAAACCCATATTCACTAATACAGGCCTAGTTTGAAGATGTAAATTAATCTAGGCCATATGTCTCTGGAATGTGGGAGGATAACCAGAGCAAACAATGAAAATGTGCAAACTCACCAATAAGGGGAGGAGACAGATCATGTGGAGTATGCAACATGCGTAACATGAGCTCTTTTCTTTTTTCTCCAGGTGGACTTCTCCTGGCTGGTGGTAAGGCTGTCCTCCTGGCATTGCAAACAATCTTTGCTTCCATTTGGGAAACAGGTGTCACCTCAACTGAATTGAAAAAGGGATTTCTTAACCCTATCTGGAAAGGGAAGGGTGATTGGTTGGATTACGGCAAATACAGGGGCATAACACTGCTCTCGGTGCCGAGTAAGGTCCTTGATAGAGTCATCCTCAAAAGTATTTGTGTTTACTTGCTGACCTACCATTGAACAGAGCAGTCTGGTTTTGCCCCTTAGATGTTTACTATTACCCACATCCTGAGTGTACTCATCAAGCACAAACGCAAATATCAGCAGAGTTTCTTTGCAGCCTTTGTCAATTTTTGTAAAACATTCAACTCATTTGATTGAACTGACCTGTGGGGTATTCTGAGACTTCTCCAGATTCCCCTGTAGTTGCTGGATGTCATGGCAGACCTGTACAGTGACACTGTGAATGCTGTACAGAGTGGAGGCAGAACCTCTACATTTTTCCCAGTTGATTCTGGGGTTTGTCAGGGTTGTGTTCTTGCTCCTACTCTGTTCAATGCTTGCATGGACTGGATGTTGGGCAGGGTCATGGGGTCTAGCGGCTGTGAGGCTAGTTGGTGAAGAGAGATTCACTGATCTCGACCTTTCCAACGATGCTGAGATCTTCACGGAGTCAATGGAGGCTCTGATCGGGGCTCTTGAGAGACTGAGCGAGGAGTCTGAGTGTCTGGAATTGAGAGTGTCCTGTATTAAAGCCAAATCCAGGCCTTTAATGACCTCTTGGGCACAACAATCAACAGTGTGTCTGTTTGCAGAGAGAGTGTCAACCACATCGAGTGGCTTACCTCAGCAGTGATATTCATGTCTCTGGTGACTTTTCCTATGAAGTCAGTAGACAGATTTGAAGAGCATGGGCGGTCATGAGGTCTCTGAAAAGGGGTGTGTCCCTCTCCTGATATTTTTGTAAAATGACGAAAGTCCAAGTCTTTAGAGTCCTGGTACTTCATGTTTTGCTTTGTGGTTGTGAGACATTGACACTATCCAGTGACCACAGACAAAGACTCCTTCTGTACTGTGTCTCTTCTCATTGTTGAGGACCCAAGCAGCTAGACCAGGCCAAGGAGGGCACCCACATCACAGAAGAGATAGTAATTTCTGGAAGAGGAACAGAGATAGTCATTTCTGGAGGGTGGGAGTGGAACACATGCCTGCCTGGGAGGATGCCAACCGGGATCCTGAGCTGTTGCATCATGTAGCGGGTGTAGCAACACGCTGTACCAGTGCATACTCTCCAACCTGACCTGACCTGACAGTTCAATGAACTGAAGAGTTCCAAAAAGTTACAGCGGTTATGTTTCTAGTCATTTTAAATACTGAAAAGAATTTATAGCTGCCCTCTGCACAGGGTGGGAGTGTGCAATATAAATTGAAATTCAGCATCATTTTAGGCTTTTATTTATGACAGAGACTGGCAAAGGACAGATTTCATTTGCATAGTTTAGAGGACAAAGTAGCCAAATGTCCAAGTACATGTACACCTCATAAACATGTTGTGGTGGCTAGTTACTTTTCATTTGAACAATAACTTGAGATGGCACTCCAGCTTCCTCTCAGGAGATGATCACTCTGCTCAAGTGCATACCTCTTCATACTAAATTCACTGTCTTTATATCAGCGAGCTCTTGTGTAATTTAACAGGAATCTAATGCAAAAGTGAGATTGTCAGCCGTTTCAAACTACCATTGAAATGTAACATCAGGACTTAGCTCCATGATTTGAATTAATCGGAGCCTCAGTAACAGAAACCTAATACAAGCCCATGTCCTTGCTTCCACACCACAGTACATTTTTAGAGTATTTACTGTGAATTGTACAATACAGCACAGTAAAGGTCAATTGAACTTACTTATTAGAGAAGTCCATCTGACTGTACAAATGTTAACAATGCCGAATGTGTGAAAAGTACGTAATACTTGTTTACTTCCAAGGAAAAACAGGCCTTCTCATATTTTTTTCTTAGATCCCATGGTCATGATGTGTCCTTCCTGTTTAATTTCTGGCAAAGGTAAGAACAACTCATTAGAGCATGTTAAAAGCATTTTATTCACAGGCAGAATACATTACCTTTATAGACCTGATAATTGTTATTTTCCTGACTCTTAATGATGTTGGCACAAAAAATACTGGCTCAGGCTATAAATGAATTTTCCTTTCTATTGGTGCTAGCACGGTTAGTTCTGTAGTATTTTTGCTGGGCACGTTTACAAGGCTCCAGGCACTAACTGCAAAGTGTTCTAATAACTCAAGTAAACGTATGGGACAAACAATGCAGATACAAATGTGTCTGGAGATTGTGCATCTGCCTCCCTTAATCAATTTCCTCTCCTGAATATGAATTGGAATAATGAGTCAATTAATGTGCTAAAATGCCAATGAGATGCAGAAAAAAAGTGTAGGCCCTACAGTTCAGGAGCTGTTCCAATGTCTGGATTTTAACAAGCACCCTGCACCATGCATGACTGATTATTTCATGTTGCATCTAACATTCTTCTCCTTGTCTCTTTTAAGTTGAGACCTAGAGGTTTAATTGCAAAGGGCAAATTATAAGTGAATTCCTGAAAACTGAAAATGGACTGCCAGGTATTCCCTCAAAACCAGTGCATGTTCAAGAAATTTCGTTGACCCTGCTTTGAGCTCATTAACCTAAAAAAACAGAAATATGAATGTTTAAATGTTGTGTATATTTAATTAATAGTTTTGTAGATTTTTGTTAATAATCATAATTCTGATATCTATCTATCTATCATAAATAATGGCCATTACACCTGCTGTATCTAGATAGGTAGCTATCTTATATAGCCCCTTTCATTAGTTTCTGTAGATCCACTCCCAATGTATGTCTCTAAAATACATATGCTCATTTTAATAAAGAAATGATAATCACCTTAATGAAAAAACACAATTTAATGTACCTTCAAGCAGTGTGATATTACTGCCCTGCAGCTTATGGCCTTTTCATGCACACTATAAATGAAAGTATATTTTTGAGTTCATAAGAATTCACTTTAGTTTTCTTTTTTTGTACGCCACTTTTTGACTCACCGGTAGAATAAAACTCCCACATATAATATATCATTCAATATGTCCTGATGTCTAGTTATGCAAGAACTAGACCCAATAAAAAACTCTTTTTTAGGGCATTTTTGGGCCATATTTTATGTAGGATATTTCACACTTATGATAACAAGTAAATCAAGAGGTGTCTTTAGCAAAAGTCGTGCATTCCACATTAATCGACTTCGAAATTGGATACAAGGGGTCAAAGTTACTCCTTTTCACTAAACTTCAAAAAAATGGGTATTGGTAATACAGAAATGTTGTTTTATGTATTTTGAGCTGGCTGATCATGAATGTGATAATATTTTTCATATTAGTTTCTTTACTGGTAGTCTTAGGACTCTTAAAGCTACTCGTAGTAAGTTAAAAATGACAAATTTCAAACATATACATGTGGGGTATCATTTTAGAGTATTTCGGGGTCAAGGATTACAAATATGGTGTTATTTTTGATTCTTTACTAGGGACCTAGCTCTATATGGACCTTTACCAGAGGATGAAAAATAACAAATCTCTATTACAGTCAAGAATATTTAAATCAAAGCTCGCATTTTAATATTTCACATATTTGATGTAATTATCCTTGTTTATTATGTTCTTCTACCTCATGACGTAAATCTTATAATTTTTTTATGAGCACCCCAAATTAGGACACCTTACTCTAATTCAGATGTTTTCATTAGTAAATATGTATGTTATATTGTATAAAATTCAGAAATATTTGTGTGTGAAGACTGATAAAATAAACTAGCACTGAATCTTTTATTCTGGTTGCCTCATCTATTTATTTATCAACTCATGTTAATAATAAACTATATTAATTTTTTTTTTTGTATCAGTATACTGCTGCTGGATTATGTGAATTTCCCCTTGGGATTAATTAATTAATAAATATTTATAAAGTATCTATCTATCTATCTATCTATCTATCTATCTATCTATCTATCTATCTATCTATTGTTGGTAACTGGAGTTTCTCTTCTCCGTTCCTCTAATCACAATTGGTTACATCTGCTTGATGTGTTTAATATATTGAAACACACCTTTCTTTAAACTCCAATGTAATTTACAGTATTTTGTATAGTGCTGTTCTTCATTGAATACAGGCTTAGATTTAGTGTTAAAGTTAGGGCTCAAAGCCATTGCACTTATTTACAATAATAATGTATTGCCGGTAACTGATAAATCATACAGCATTTACATACTTGAACACAACTTGAAACAGAACTAGTTAAATGAGTCTTATAGTACAAATTATGACTATTTATCCAGAATGACTAATTTTTTCTCGATTCTCCTTTTGTAGCACTTTATTACTTAAACAAATATGTGTGTTTTATGTGTAAATGCTGCATGGTTTTATAATTTCTGTTCCTGATTTCTATTTGCAAAATGCACTCTTGGCTTTTCATCAGTGAATAATACCATAGAAGAATTAGTTAAATTAAATGTAACTGAATTGTCCCTTCTATATGTATTGCAAAAAAGATTAATAAAAAATGAATGAATTACAGTATGTACCATAAGATAAACTTCCATTCTTCAGTCCATTTTTTCAACCCACTTGTCTTTATCAGGGCCACAGGTAGTCTGTGCTTATCCAGAGTTTTACTTGGCATAATGCAAGCTTTCGAGAGAACTCGGGCTTCTTCTTCAGGCGATGTAATCATATTGTAATCATACAATATAATGCATAATGTAATGTAATCATGCAATATAATGCATATTGTAATCTTTCTAGTTAGCCAATAAAAGGTGTCATTTTGCTTAACTTCTCACTACATCCATAATGGCTAACACGGTACAACACCCTAGTACTATTGGCACAAGGCAGAAACTAAACCTGGACACATCAGTGTATCACAGGCCACAATTAAACCATTTCATATTGAGACAGTTTGGAGTGGCCAGTTAACTTCACATGCATGTCTTTAGAATGTAGGAAGAAAGCTGGAGAACCCAAAAGTAACCACAAAACCACAAAGACAGCACCCAGGATCAGAACACACACAGCCAAAACCTAAACACTGTGAGTCAGCTGCACTGTATAATCACATTGTCGGGAAGACATTGGTAATTTTTATGTAATGATATTTTGTAAAGACACACTGAGACTACCAGTTGCTGCGTTCTATAATAACACTTTATTATCAGGTTATTAATCTGTTGGATCAAGTACATTTAACAGAATGAGTTTCAGTTTTAGGGCAGCAGTGTTGCATTGGTTAGCACAGCAGCGTAACAGGACCAAAGACTGGCATTTCCATTTATTTTCTTAGCAGACACTTTTATCCAAACCAACTTACAAAGAGGTCTAGTAAAAATCAATCTAGGGGACTGTTTTAGAACAAGTGGTCCAAAACAATGTTACAGAATTGATCATCATAAGTGAAGAGCTCAAATCACTGTACAAGATAGTTAACAATTCCTTAGTTACAATAAACCATCACTTTGATATGAATTTGCCAAACAAGAGAGCCTTCAAACACTTCTTAAACACTTTCAGAGAATCCAGATTTCGAATGTGAGCAATGAGTTTTACCAGCCAGGAGCTAGATTGAGATATGATGTCATGCAGGGTTGGCATCACCAGATGCTGTTCATCAACAGAAGAAGAAGCATAGGACCTCCTTGTATAGGTAAAGACCTATTAAATGCTCCATAGGTAATCATTAAAGGTTTGAATTTAATATGTGCTGCTACAGGGAGCTGATGTAGTGGTCTGAAATTAGACTTGATGTCCCTCTATGTGGAGTTCAAATGTTCTCCCCATGTCTATTCGGAATATCACTATGTGCTCCTGTTTCCTTCCAGATATTGTCATAATGAGTAATCCACTGTGGGGTATGGGTGATGGTCTCCCATCCCGGCTTAGTTTCTGCCAGGCACTTGATGCTTCTAAGAGGCACCATTTCCCCACAATACAGTCCTAAAAAAATGGCAAGAGATAATGGAAGGTTACTTCCACTTCTATAAATAATATAGAGCATATTTCAGTATGAGTCTGTTAAATGAAAGATTTATTTTGGAATTGTCTCTTGTTTTAATTTACATATTACTAAAACAAAGATATTATTCAGTGGGACGGACTTTAAATATATATATTTTTTTAACTGTATAGCATTTAGAGATGGATAAGTCTTGATCTGATACTTAAATACAACATTACTTTAATACCAGATCTTTAATAATAATAACAACAATAATAATAATATGCATCAAATATATTGCTTAAATTATTGGTATTTTTGGAATATATCATATTTCTATGGAAATACCATAAACTGTCACAGTTAACCTAGAAGCCTTTGTTTAGTTCTTCACAGACGGTGGGTGATATGGGGACTATTGGTTTGTAAACTTCACTAAGTGCCTACAAATGAACGCAATTTAGAAAATGACAAATCCAATTCACTGTCCAGAAGGGATCTGTGATATTTCTGAATTGCTTGAATATTCAGTCATTTCCCTAACCGTCTGAAAAAAATGTGCTAATAGCTTATTTCTATAGCCTTTGAACTAAGAGGGCATGCAAGAAAGAAACTATTGAAATGATGGGCTTATTTCTGATTGCAGTTGAAGGATGCAAATTGCTTTGTCTTTGATCATTTTTTGAGTTCACTGTGAACGGAGAAATCAAGATCTTCCCATTACAAGTGAATACTTCTGCTGGGCTATATCATTATTATGAAATTATGAAATTTCACCTTCTAAAAAAAATGCCATTTACCTCTGAATCTGATGAGTGTTAAAAAAAGCTTTCCAGATAAATAAAATGATTTCACCTACAGTGTGCCAAAAATTTTTTCTGGTTATGAATACAAACTAAGTTACAATGCTTATTTATTTATTTATTTTGCAATTTGATATTATATACAGATTGTCACTAATGCAAATTACAAAGTGAGGCTTTACATTTTATGATGAAAAGGGAAAACATTTTTCATGATTCATCAGACGGCTAAATTCTTCTGATAAAGTAACGTCTGCGAAAGAGCTGCAACTGCTGCGAAGTTGGACCTTCTGTCTTCAACGTTAAATAGGAGAGAAGCCTCTAGAATCCTTAACTTAATTAAAGACTATGATTACAAAGAAAGTGGCACAGCACCAGAAATGTGTGGACCTCCACCTCTATACTTTGTGTCCAAACATAAGTGGACACCCTTCCAAATTATTGAGTTCAGGTGTTTCAGCCTCTGTCTTTGTTTATGTTGTGAAACACTAGGGGACGCTTCAGCATCCCAAACCCCAGACACAACAGCACACACGCAGTTTTAGATGGCAATAAAAAGATTGCTACAAATACCTCAACATGCTCTACAGCTTCAACAATATGACTCTTACCTTCACCACTCCACCTAGGTGAGCTTCACCCAGCTACTCTCCTGACCTTGACTCCCCAGGTGAAGCAGAGCAGCTTTCTTTATATCAGACCTGGGAGTATTTCTGGTGCAATCACAGTGCATCCAGGAAGCACTGCTGGGTCGGATGTAAACTCCACGTAACAGGAGAGCCTAACTCCAGCAGATCCCATTAGTGGCACCCGCGGATCCCAACAGGGCTTCCCATCAAAACTACAACTCCCATTCAGCCCTGCGGATGTTTGAACAAGATGCACGCCACCCAGTGGACTGGGAAAACACAAAGCCCTGGGAAGCAGTCTCTCCTTGTCTATTCATTATAACAGCCTCCCGACAAGAAAAGGTACCACTAACCAACCTGCTCAGGTTGCCCATCCATCCTTATCCTTCCATTAAAAAGACCCCTTGGCCAGGTAAGGAACCATCTATCTTAGCTAGGATGCCAGTCAACTCTTGGTGTCTGTTACAAAAGGTACATAAAATCAAGGTCATAGCCATGCAATCTCCATTGACAAACACTGACAGTAGAATGGGTCATACTGAAATGCTCAGTGGCTCTAAATGTACCACTGTCATGGAATGCCACCTTTGCAACATGCCAGTATTTGAAATTTCTGTTCTGCTCCAGTCAACTGTGACTGCTACTGTGCGAGAAGTAGAATCATCTAGGAGTAACAACAGGTCATAATGTTACAAAGTAATACAAAGTAATAGTAAAGTACTAGACTACTTAGGCCGGGATACACTTAATGCTACGCGGCACATGTGCTTGATGACGCTGCTGCTACACAAGCAGTGTACTGTCTACACTTGCATACATACTTTAAGTAAATCTGGAGGATTCCACCAGGAGGCAGTGCAAGAAATCATATCACCATGATGACAAAACAACATCCGGTTTCACTGTGTTGTGAGTTGAGGGAAGAAAGATGTTAAAGATAAAAATTCTTTGCATTCTGATGCTTTTGCGAAGGTTAAAAAAAAAAACAAGACGGGAACAGCAACACAGAAGATGGTATGTGAGACTGTTAAATATATTGAGTCATTACAATGTAGAATATGCAACTATTGTATTGCCTATGCAAGAAATGGTTGAAAAAAAGCACCATGAATATATTTGCATGTCAGCATTTAAGTATGATGATTTGCTTCAGCATAGCGATCCATTCATCAAATATCGAACTACGCAGATTGATCCTGTTGGAGCTGCATTGCGGCTTGCCATCACATGTTGATAGTAAACAATGATGCCAACATCACGGACCAAAACTTGAACACACACGCCACTAATGTTTTTGCTAGTACTATACCTCATGCACGCATCACATTAATTTATAACAACGTGCTCTGAAGACTCAAAAGAATGCTGGGAACACGTGGCAGCCATGATGCGTGCGCATATGCGTTCTGATCGTGAAGCATAATCTGGCCCTTGAACTCACAGTGTTACTCACAAATAACATGTAAAAATCAACTATTCTATTGTTGAATTATTCACAACAAAATTCTAAGCTGCCCCTGGAAGCAACATCAGCACAGGAACTGTTTGTTGGGAGCTTCATGAAATATATTTCTATGACCATGCAGCTGCTCACAAGTCTAAAATCAGTATGCGCAATGCCAGGAAACAACTGGGGAGGTGTAACTCATAATGACAAAGTAAAAACATGTTTTGAGGAAGGTTTTCAAAAACTGAAATTGCTTATTTAACAAGACAAGAGGAGGAAATTCAGTCCATCAGGCGTATTTGTTAAGCTAACAGCTAAGATGGCCCAATTTCTCATCCTGATACTTTTTAAAGTTTGTCAGAGTTACTGCTTCAACTATACAGCTTGGTGGTGTGTTCCAGGTTCCAACAACAACTCTTTATGTAAAGAAGTGCTTCCTGGCTTCAGTCTTAAATGCACCTTCCCCTTAATTTGTAATGTTGTGTACATGTATGTGAATCGCCATTTAGTGAAAAGAATTCAGCTGGATCTTCTTATCAATGTCTCTGGAAAAAAAACAAAAACACATAGACAGAGAAAGACCATGATGGTGTGAAATAAATAGACCTTGACACCAAAAGCGGTTTGGGGCAGCCACCCATATACTTGATTCAGCCTGCAAAAATGAGGTTTAGGTTGCACATAAATGTACAGATTGAGTCTACAACAGAACTGATTACAACGAGGTGGTTGGGTTTCTTTTATGGCTGGTCAGCAGAAGGGATGTCATCTGAAGCAGGAACTTAAAGTGGTATTCTTGGAGCCCGGAATTCTTGGGTCCCGGAAATCGGAAGTGACGTTCCTGGGCCCAGAAATTATGTCATCAGGGCGGGACTGGAAAGTGACATCATCGGAATCAGGCACAGTTTCATGTGTCTGGTCTGCAGGGATAAAAGAGAAAGGTTTACTGCACCCCTTGGCCTTTCATGGAATTCCCTTCTTTTGGCCCTTTTAGCTGCCTCCCATGTGCACGTGTGTGACAATGGCAGTCATCACTTCTGGCAGTTAACTTGGGGAAATCTGTGTAACTCTACTTTGCATTCTGCAATAAATGAACATTGACTTGGCCGATACCCTTGTGCTTTTGTCTTCTGCTGGTTTTTGCACAAGAGGTTTATAAAATGGAAGGATGGACAGATAACTATAATTTTGCATGTACTTGGAGTTTTGGAAGTCCTCAATTAAAAGAAATGTGTGCTTAAATAATAATGTAATGAAACAGAAAGCAGACACAGTACCGAGTTTATTTCTTGTTGACCCTTGGAGAGATTGAAAAGAAATTTTAGAAACATACCTTGTTATTTTCCTTTTAGCAACTCTGAAAACAAAAAAGACAAAAAAAGAACAACTCTGTGTTCCTCTTTCATTAGCTGTGCTTCATCTCTAATGAAGTGTCATTCTCCCCGCTAAAAGGGGCAACATTATAATATAGTCTGTAAGAGTAATAATTCTACACATTTATATAAAGCTTTAATCACTACTTAAAGTGTTTTATGTAGAGAATGGAGAACTACTTCAACCACCATCAATATGCAGTGTCCACATTTTGTGCTATTTTGCGCCAGTACACTCACCACAAATTAGCTATTAGGAGGTGAAGGAGTGAAAGAGATTGTTAACCATTTAGGGACAGGAGATGATTAGGGTGGCAGAATGAATAGGCCTAGGTGGGCAATTTAGCCTGGACATGGGGATACAACCTATACATTTTTGAAGGATGCACAAGGATGCTTTATGACCACAGAGAGTCAGGACGTTGGTTTTACATCTTATCTGGAGCATGGTACCATTTATGCAGGCACAGATTGACACACAGACCACAGGGTAAGTTTCCCCTACTGGCCTCACCAACACATTTTCCAGCAGCAACTCAAGCTTTTCCTGGATGATCTCCCATCCAACTACTGGCCGAGCCCAAATACAGTCATATGAAAAAGTTTGGGAACCCCTCTCAGCCTGCATAATAATTTACTCTACTTTCAACAAAAAAGATAACAGTGGTATGTCTTTCATTTCCTAAGAATATCTGAGTACTGGGGTGTTTTCCGAACAAAGATTTTTAGTGAAGCAGTATTTAGTTGTATGAAATTAAATCACATGTGAAAAACTGGCTGTGCAAAGATTTGGGTACCCCTGTAATTTTGCTGATTTGAATGCATGTAACTGTTCAATGTTGATTACTCGCAACACCAAATTGGTTAGATTAGCTCATTAAGCCTTGAACTTCATAGACAAGTGTGTTCAATCATGAGAAAAGGTACTTAAGGTGGTCAATTGCAAGTTGTGCTTCCTTTTGACTCTCCTCTGAAGAGTGACAGCATGGGATCCTCAAAGCAACTCTCAAAAGATCTGAAAACAAAGATTGTTCAGTATTGTGGTTTAGGGGAATGCTACAAAAAGCTGTCTCAGAGGTTTAAACTGTCAGTTTCAACTGTAAGGAATGTAATCAGGAAATGGAAGGCCACAGTCACAGTTGCTGTTAAACCCAGGTCTGGCAGGCCAAGAAAAATACAGGAGCGGTATATCTGCAGGATTGTGAGAATGGTTACAGACAACCCACAGATCACCTCCGAAGACCTGCAAGAACATCTTGCTGCAGATGGTGTATCTGTACATCATTCTACAATTCAGTGCAATTTGCTCAAAGAACATCTGTATTGCAGGGTGATGAGAAAGAAGCCCTTTCTGCACTCACATCACAAACAGAGTCACTTGTTGTATGCAAATGCTCAATTAGACAAGCCAGATTCATTTTGGAACAAAGTGCTTTGGACTGATGAGACAAAAATTAAGTTATTTGGTCATAACAAACAGCGCTTTGCATGGTGAAAGAAGAACACTGCATTCCAAGAAAAATATCTGCTACCTATTGTCAAATTTGGTGGAGGTTCAATCATGCTGTGTGGTTGTGTGGCTAGTTCAGGGACTGGGGCCCTTGTTAAAGTCGAGGGTTGGATGAATTCAACCCAATATCAACAAATTTTTCGGGATAATGTTCAAGCATCAGTCACAAAGTTGAAGTTACGTAGGGATTAGATATTCCAACAAGACAATGACCCAAAACACAGTTCAAAATCTACAAAGGCATTCATGCAGAGGGAGAAGTATAATGTTCTGGAATGGCCGTCATAGTCCCCTGACTTGAATATCATTGAAAATCTATGGGATGATTTGAAGCAGGCTGTCCATGCTCGGCAGCCATCAAATTTAACTGAACTGGAGAGATTTTATATGGAAGAATGGTCACAAATACAATACCTCCATCCAGAATCTAGACACTCATCAAAGGCTATAGGAGGTGTCTAGAGGCTGTTATATTTGCAAAAGAGGCTCAACTAAGTATGATGTAATATCTCTGTTGGGGTGCCCAGATTTATGAACCTGTCTAATTTTGTTATGATGCATATTGCATATTTTCTGTTAATCTAGTAAACTTAATGTCACTGCTGAAATACTGCTGTTTCCATAAGGTATGTCATATATTAAAAGGAAGTTGCTACTTTGAAAGCTCGGGCAATGATAAACAAAAATCCAAAAAATTAAGAGGGGTTCCCAAACTTTTTCATATGACTGTATACTTAATTTCAGGTGGATGACCTGTTCTGAAGTGTATGTGGTATGGCAGCCACGTCTCTACATTATACATGCTTCACTGTGATATACAGTACAATTCAGAACAGACTTTATAATGAACCGATAGTTGTTTACTTTTTTGATGTGTTTTTTCGCAATTTTCATTAAAATATGTAAATGAGATGTTTTACTGCCTTTTGCATACACAAAAAAACCCAAAGGTTTAAAAGTCACTATATGCAATCTGTACAAATAATGTGAAAAGCTGCAGATCTCAAAACTGACATTAGACATATTTCCTGAAATGAAAATGTTATTTAGAAATATTAAGATCTATAAAATATACAAATGGGTAATTAGGCAGCTGCGACTTCATGTCTTAAACTTTCATTGAATATTAGTAATGCAGCCAATTTTCTAAATGTTTAACTCCATACTTGACAAGCTGATCTATGAATTCTTCTGCCAAATCAGATTCTTTTAATAGGAATTCTCACAATCTTTTTAAAATAAACCCACTGGTATGTCGAACCTGTTTGATCAGAGAGAGATCAAATTTGTCAATTAGTTCTGCAAGATTTTACAACAAATAACGTGTGCCCCTGGTAAGTTTAAGGTAGGGAATTAATGATTGAGTGGGATAGTTGTTTTTGGTCATTGTTATTTTTGCTATGCATTTGGGTTTCTGGGTGGCACTGTTCTGCATGTTTTGTATAAGATTTTTCTGAGTGAAATTTAAGCACTGAAAACACAGCATTCGAAATTATACCAACACCAGTAAATCACAACCATTTTTTAGATAGGCCAGCATGAAGCCAAATAAGATTTTAGAAACATGCTGCACAATAGAACATTTCTGCCAAGACAATGCGATCAATATGGCTTGAATACCATTGCTGCCTTTAACACTAGAATTACCAGAGCCTATGAAAAAACTCTTAGATCCGTCCCACCTTAAATCACTTCGCATCTCTCCATCAGCGTCTTTTGTCCTGCAAATGTGTCGATAAGCAGCCTACTATCACATCCCCCCACCATGCAGTTTTCTCAGCTCAAGACTGTTTACCTGCATGTTAGTAGCTTAGAGTTGTATAGAGTGAGAAATCAAGCAAGATGACATCTTTTATAAATACTATATCGTTATTTGGAAGACATGCATTTCATGTGTGTTCCGTGTCTACAACGATCTATGTAAAAACATTGTTAAAACAGAAACGTTTTTCATGTCTTAGTAATAATTGAAAAAATGTAAACATGAAGTGTATAATGTGTGAAGCCTGAAGTCCAAATATCAAATAAACACTTTCACAAAAGGTACAAATATAACAGAACAAGAGCGCTTCTATTCAAGAATATTACTGCAGAAAAAGAACTTGCGTTAGGGTGCGTCATTGACATGCATTTGCTACGACCGCTTCGGAACAGTCGCAACGGTATCAACTGTTGACTGGTAATCAAAAGGTCATGGGTTCAACCCCAGACGAGTACTTTTTGAGAAGTGAGCTGCTCTTATTCTTACTATTTTAGAAAAAAAACATACATTTGATTCCAGTCTGTAACAGCCGGTGTAAATTTATGATACTTGTAAAGATTAGCTTTGTTTTTTTTTTTTATTCAGTTTTATTCTCTTAGTTGCGTTTACAATGCCACCCCCCTCACACTGCTGTTTTTTTTTTACATAGATGCGCTATAACAGAGGTGAACTCAGATCATGACGACGGTTCTACATCAGAGCAAAATGCACGTCGTACTTCTGCCAGCGCTGTACTTTGTACATGTACACAGGAAGCTCTGCAGTCTTTATGCTGTAGGAAGTAAGTAAATAAATAAAAGTAAATAGGTAGATAACATTCGAACTGGCTCTTACATACAAAGTACAGTGACGGCAGCTTCCACCTGCAGCTACAGTATAGACTCTTCAGTATGCGAGTGACTCTCCACGCTAGTGTTTAGATTTGGATGGTGCATGTGCCCGAAACATTAACATTTATATGATGCTTACATAAAAGCCAGATTGAATGTTATTTACCTACAGCGTAAAGTCACAAGTAGACTGCAGAGCTTCCTGTGTTTGATCGACACGGGCATGCTCAAAAAATATGTGTAATGCCACAAAATGTTTCTGCTGACACTTTAGTATGCAAGCAATGGTACGAGAATGCAGTTAGACTTTTTTCTGGGGCACATAAACTGTCCAGATCTAAACAGGTATTTGTACCTTTTGTGAAAGTGTTTATTTGATACCTTACGTTTCTTTGTACAGCACTTTGGTACTACTTCTGTTGTTTTGTGCTTTATAAATAAATCTGATTGATTGATTGATTGATTGATTAATAGATTGATAAAAATATAATATCATATTCACTATCAAATGTTATTTTGCGAATGATCACCTATATCTTATTGTGTTGCTTAAACTGTTGCTGTAATTCGATTTGAAAAAGAAAGAAAACAAACAATTGTGAAGTGCATAATATTAAATAAAGGGCTTTAATGCAAGAAAAGCAATTTGATGAAAAAGACCATCCATCAATCTTAAGGGATCTGTAGAGCATTAATATACTTTAAGTGCTTGAGAGATGGCGCTGGATCCACGGCAGCTGTTTGTTCAATGTTTCATGCTCACAGTCACATCTGCTCCAAATGAGAGTTAATATTGCAGTGGCTTCCACTCTGGATTGGTTCTGTCAGCTTTGCTGAATGTCACTCCAGTCCCACTGACAGAGCAAAAGGAAACTGAGCAACATACTTTGGGCTTTATATTTCTATACTGCTATCGTTCTTGTTATCAGTGACACAGTGGAGTTCTTCATCTGGCTCCTGCTTGATTGTGGTGTACACAACTAACAGAAGACATGTTAAAATAATGAAATTTTATTTTATTTGGATCATTTAATAGACACACAAGAAACATTTAAAAGCAGTTAAACAAATTCAAATACAGGATTATTCATATATGTTTTGACAAAAGTTAAAATGACCTGATATTTTGAAGTAAAATTAAAATATAAGCTTATCTACAGCAAATACAAAATGTTACGTTACCAGTTATGTAGATTCATTCATACAAATGTTGCTGTCATCCATGCACTCTTCCATTTGTTATATACTGTAAAACATAATAATCATTATTCAATTCACGGTTTACAGTGGGCTGGAGCCTAAACAGGTAGCATTGGGTGTAAAGCACGCACCAGTCCATTGCATGGCCAACTTATGCCTATGCCCACCCTAACACTTACATGAGAAGCAATTAACCCTAACCTTCATGTCTTTAGACATATGGAAAGAAAACCTAAACGAACATTTAGAAAGTGTGGAAATCCTACACAGATAACTGCAGAATCATGGAATTGAACCCCGGATGCTGGATCCATGAAGCAGTAGTGCTAACATATGTGCTTCCATGACACCCCAATAGACTACACTTCTATAAAATTAAAATTTTACTGACCCATGAAATGAAACCTGTGCTTAATTTGTACCAGAGCTGACAAGAGGCTTTGCTCTGGTGCATCTGTAATCCAGGACCTCCAAATGTGCTCTGCGACCCCAAAATCTACAGAAAATTATTGTTTTTCATTGTTTATAAGGTATACAGAAACACATCGTATTCCACAGACTTAATTTAAATTTTATAAAACTAGCCTGTTAGTGTTTTGATTGGCTGATGTGTAAAAAAAAAAAAAATCAACATAAATACTGAAAGCCACACATATCAAATCACAAACATAAATTATCATGTAAAAAAAACTAAAAAGCTGCTTATGACACAAGAGGTGTAGATGCTGACATGATGGAAGCTGGGAAATAAAAAATAAAATAAATAAAATAAAATTGCATTTGTCAGCACACTGAACTCCTGCACTTTATAATTTACAAATTAAGCACAGGATAAAATGATTTGCTGCCAGGGTTATTATGAATACCCCTAACACATGTAATAAATGATAAACACCACAATCTTAATTATGAGATCAACAATTATAAGGAAAATTAACATTAATTCAGCATAAATACTCAACAAATGATGACCAAGAATCATAAGTAAAAGAAATATAAGTTTAGCTGGACAATATCTCTTAAAATAAACCTTAGTAAGAAGTTTAGCAACAGTTAAATATGAACAAGTGCTTTTTTTTTTGACTTTAGCAAGTTGAACATCTGACTGATGGGAGAAACTGGAATTCTGGATATAGTGGGCGAGTTCAGTCTGAGATGATACACTCTGCTATTCACACTACTTGATTGTTAAATAGTTCTGACTAATTTGGCTGTTGGGTCCTCGTCACTGTGTTGCTCCACGTGACAATCTGATTCATGCTGTTAGTTTCCTAAAATGGTATTGCAGACTTTAACTGAAAGTCAGTTTTGAATCAGTGACTGATACAAGACATTGATACTTTTGACGACTATCTATTATGATTAAGTGGATTTACTTCTATAATCTTAACCAGTGTATTTTAAAATATACATTTTTTACATTTACTGCATATTGGATGCACAAAAGAGATGAAAGAACACACCCTGAGCAGACCCACTTGACACTAACAGCACTAACTCATGCAGGCAATTTTTGGCTTTCACTGTGGATTCCATCTGTAAAAATGTCACTTATCCACTCTAAATAAAAATTCAAGTAAAAAATAAAATCTGTCTCTTTATAAAGGTAGCTCCCACCTTTTCAAATCTTGTCATCTTTTGTCCTGTGTATTGTTTGTTTAGATCTGCTTTGTGCAGTGTATACTGTATCTCTTTTGTTAATGTATGTGCTACTCAGTGGTCTCCAAAATCAATGGTTATGACCACCTAGCTATGCTTATGAGTAGAGAGAAAACAGGCTTCCATTTCTCCTTGAATCATGATCATGGTCATCAAATTCTTTTCTTTGGATTCTTGAGAGACATGCCTGAACAGCAATTAAAACATTTTACACCCTTAACCTGGAGTAATATATGCTTTGCTTTTCACTCTGGCCCATAACCTTAGGGTCTTTGTTGTGTGAGAGCATACACATCAAACTGTGATATATATTTATATACTAGGGGGCTTTGCCCCCTACTCGCTTGGCTCGGCCATAGAACAGAACAAATGCGCTTCACTAACGTGGGTTGTTTTTCTTCAGTTATATTTTTGAATGGAAGCGCATTTGTTCTGTTATATTTGTACCTTTTGTGAAAGTGTTTCTTTGATATTTGGAATTCGGGCTTCACACATTATACACTTCATGTCTACATTTTGTCAATTATTACTAAAACATGAAAAACTTTTCTGTTTTAACGATGTGTTTACATAGATCGTTGTAGACATGGAACACACATGAAATGCAAGTGTTCCAAATAACGATATAGTATTTATAAAAGGTGTCATTTTTCTTGACTCTATACAACTCTAAGCAACTGACACACAGGTAAACAGACTTGCGGGGTGGGAGATGTGATAGCAGGATGCTTGCTGTTTGCTGCTTATCAACACATTTTAAGGACAAAAGACGCTGACGGAGAGGTGCGAAGCATTTTAAGGTGGGCCGGATTTTTTTTCGTAGGCTCTCGTAATTTTAGTGTTAAGAAAACAATTTGCAATGTTTCTAAGCTGAAAATGCATATTTCAGAAATTGGTTAAGTATGAGTACTATTCAGACACATGGGCTTAGGGCATGCTTTATGGGTATGGGATTGGACAAAAATATGGTGAAGAATTTAACTGTAACAAGTGCTCTAACATGATTCCTGTTTGCCCTAGAGTGGAAGAGGATGATCTCATGGATGCTGATGTCACTTCTGCTCAACATCCCGCCTCTTCCGCCTCTGCTTCTATAAAATCCACCTAACCCAGAAGGAGGTCATCATTAAACACCAGGAGCTCAGCTAAGACTGAAGTCACACTGCTTTTACTTTTGTTGGAAATAATGTCAATTCAAAACAACTTGGCCTGTGCCTAATCTCCACTGCAAATTTCCAGAAATTAAATGGGGCTCATTTAATGTCTTGACTGTTTGTGCTTTGCTTGCAGCACATCACTTACGCACTGTATAATACATTTTGGTCACGTTATGGATAGATTTAGCCAAAAAAAATTCCTTTGAATTAAGATTTGTTAATAATGCCTTACTATAAGCAGAATTTACATCATCTAAAATAACGTGTTTGTTTCTTAACCCATTTATTGTTTCACTTTATTAGAGCAATTAATTAAGAACTTCATTTAAGTTTAATTTGGGTAAATGTAGGAATGTATGCCTGAAAGTTAATATTGTATTTCCTCTGACATCACGTAATGGTAATATAATGTATGTAAAGAACTCAGCACCAAACACTAAGGGATACCATGTTTAACTGACAAGTGTCTTCAGACTTTAGCATATATCAAAAAGACACCATATGTATGAAGAGCAGTGCAGAGAGACAAATTAATTTCTTATTATATACTAATATGTATGTTAATATACTTAGTAAAATGACACAAAGAACATAGATAAAGAGTTAGAATTGTACATTGGTAGCACTCTAAAATTTAACAGCTTTTTTGTGTAAATAAACACACAATTAGTTGCAAAGATGTCTTTACAGACATGAGTCAAATGGAACTGAAGTAGGTAACTTGTTTTCTGGGTTTATGTTTGGAAGGTACAGGTTCAAGAGGAAGGACACTGGATATGACATCAGTGATGGAAGGGCCATCAATCACCTGGGGCCTCATGTATAACGGTGTGCGTAGAACTCGCACTATAACATGGCGTAAGCACAAAAGCTGAAATATGCTTACGCACAGAAAAATCCAGATGCAGGAATCTGTCCGTACTCCAACTTCCACGTTCTTCCGCTACATAAATCCCGATCAGCGTGAAAACTAACGCTCGTGCACGCTTTATGTAACGCCCCAACTCCTCCCAGAATTACGCCTCTTTGAATATGCAAATCAATATAAATTGCCCTTAAGCTCAGCCTTCTGTGAAAAGACAATGGGAAAAGCACGGGGGAAATTTCAGCAAATACCAAGTGGAGGCAAAGGAAAAACATACTATTTGTTCAAATAAACCGTGGTATAATCAACAAAAGGAAGTTGATCGAGTGACATAGCGTGTTGGAGAAACTTGAAAGCTCACGTTCACAAAATCGCACAGTGCCGGAAATGAGAAAGAAGTCACATATCAAAGTCGCTGTGAAGAGCCGAGTTGTAGCCCACTGTCTGAGTGTCATATGAAAGCTTATTAGGGTACAGAGAAAAAATGATACACAGTGGCGAAAAAGCACGAAATGTCAACTTCAATCTCGACATTTCCACTTTAATCACGTAGTTTATTTTGTCATTAAAGTAGAACATCATAAACTTCATCTTAAAATCGTTTAACTAACCAGTTTCTCAAATCACGTACAGATAGTAAGTACAGATAGAAGTGACATACAATCGGTGCTGCATTTGAGGAAAATGGTGGAGGAAGGATGCTGTCTTTTTAAGGCGAGTCTCTGTTCAAACGTGCTTTTATATAACGGACGTTGGCGAATAAAATACAGCACTAACAGTGCATGTGGGAGTGTGATGTGCGGAAACGCAATTAATTCAAAGAAACATGGGTAAAGAGCGACACACAGAGACCAAAGCTGGCACAAGATGGCGCTGCAGTGAAGTTCTGTTACAGTATGTGGCCATCTTAAGTATGGGGACGTGTGCCGAATGTTGTGTCGGTGAAAGGGCACGCTAGATGGCGCCACAGTGAAGTTCTGTTTCAATGTGTGGCCATCTTAAGTATGGGGACATGTGCCGAATGTTGTGTAGGTGAAAAGGTGCCCCACAAACATTTTTCCAAACCAAACATACCCCATGACCTTCTTCTAGTCAC